>NC_080710.1:33743279-33773279 GCF_019097595.1 Hemibagrus wyckioides | reverse complement strand
GAGTTGGACACGGACACACACACACTGAACTGAGTTGAACACAGACACACACACACACTGAACTGAGTTGGACACGGACACACACACACTGAACTGAGTTGAACACAGACACACACACACACTGAACTGAGTTGAACACAGACACACACACACTGAACTGAGTTGAACACAGACACACACACACTGAACTGAGTTGGACACAGACACACACACACTGAACTGAGTTGGACACGGACACACACACACACTGAACTGAGTTGAACACGGACACACACACACACTGAACTGAGTTGGACACAGACACACACACACACTGAACTGAGTTGGACACGGACACACACACACACTGAACTGAGTTGAACACGGACACACACACACACTGAACTGAGTTGAACACAGACACACACACACTGAACTGAGTTGGACACAGACACACACACACTGAACTGAGTTGGACACGGACACACACACACACTGAACTGAGTTGAACACAGACACACACACACTGAACTGAGTTGGACACGGACACACACACTGAACTGAGTTGGACACGGACACACACACACACTGAACTGAGTTGAACACAGACACACACACACTGAACTGAGTTGGACACGGACACACACACACACTGAACTGAGTTGAACACAGACACACACACACTGAACTGAGTTGGACACGGACACACACACTGAATTGAGTTGGACACGGACACACACACACACTGAACTGAGTTGAACACAGACACACACACTGAACTGAGTTGGACACGTACACACACACACACTGAACTGAGTTGGACACGGACACACACACACACTGAACTGAGTTGGACACAGACACACACACACACTGAACTGAGTTGAACACAGACACACACACACTGAACTGAGTTGGACACGGACACACACACACTGAACTGAGTTGGACATGGACACACACACACACTGAACTGAGTTGAACACAGACACACACACACACTGAACTGAGTTGGACACGGACACACACACACACTGAACTGAGTTGGACACAGACACACACACACACTGAACTGAGTTGAACACAGACACACACACACTGAACTGAGTTGGACACGGACACACACACACTGAACTGAGTTGGACATGGACACACACACACACTGAACTGAGTTGAACACAGACACACACACACACTGAACTGAGTTGGACACGGACACACACACACACTGAACTGAGTTGGACACAGACACACACACACACTGAACTGAGTTGAACACAGACACACACACACTGAACTGAGTTGGACACGGACACACACACACTGAACTGAGTTGGACATGGACACACACACACACTGAACTGAGTTGAACACAGACACACACACACTGAACTGAGTTGGACACGGACACACACACACTGAACTGAGTTGGACACGGACACACACACTGAACTGAGTTGGACACGGACACACACACACTGAACTGAGTTGGACACAGACACACACACACACTGAACTGAGTTGGACACGGACACACACACACTGAACTGAGTTGGACATGGACACACACACACACTGAACTGAGTTGAACACAGACACACACACACTGAACTGAGTTGGACACGGACACACACACACTGAACTGAGTTGGACACGGACACACACACTGAACTGAGTTGGACACGGACACACACACTGAACTGAGTTGGACACGGACACACACACTGAACTGAGTTGGACACAGACACACACACACACTGAACTGAGTTGGACACGGACACACACACACTGAACTGAGTTGGACATGGACACACACACACACTGAACTGAGTTGAACACAGACACACACACACTGAACTGAGTTGGACACGGACACACACACACTGAACTGAGTTGGACACGGACACACACACTGAACTGAGTTGGACACAGACACACACACACACTGAACTGAGTTGGACACGGACACACACACACTGAACTGAGTTGAACACAGACACACACACACTGAACTGAGTTGGACACAGACACACACACACTGAACTGAGTTGGACACGGACACACACACTGAACTGAGTTGGACACGGACACACACACACTGAACTGAGTTGGACACGGACACACACACTGAACTGAGTTGGACACGGACACACACACACTGAACTGAGTTGGACACGGACACACACACTGAACTGAGTTGGACACGGACACACACACACACTGAACTGAGTTGGACACGGACACACACACTGAACTGAGTTGGACACGGACACACACACACTGAACTGAGTTGGACACGGACACACACACACTGAACTGAGTTGGACACGGACACACACACACACACACACACTGAACTGAGTTGGACACGGACACACACACACTGAACTGAGTTGGACACGGACACACACACACACACACACACACACACACTGAACTGACTTGGACACGGACACACACACACACACACACACACACACTGAACTGAGTTGGACACGGACACACACACACACACACACACTGAACTGACTTGGACACGGGGACACACACACACACACACACACACACACACTGAACTGAGTTGGACACGGACACACACACACACACACACACACACACACACTGAACTGAGTTGAACATGGACACACACACACACACACACACACACACACACTGAACTGAGTTGGACACGGACACACACACACACACACACACACACACACTGAACTGAGTTGAACATGGACACACACACACACACACACACACACACACTGAACTGAGTTGGACACGGACACACACACACACACACACACTGAACTGAGTTGGACACGGACACACACACACACACACACACACACACGGAACTGAGTTGAACATGGACACACACACACACACACACACACTGAACTGAGTTGGACACGGACACACACACACACACACACACACACACACACACACACACACACACACTGAACTGAGTTGAACATGGACACACACACACACACACACACACACTGAACTGAGTTGGACACGGACACACACACACACACACACTGAACTGAGTTGAACATGGACACACACACACACACACACTGAACTGAGTTGAACATGGACACACACACACACACACACACACACACACACTGAACTGAGTTGGACACGGACACACACACACACACACACTGAACTGAGTTGAACATGGACACACACACACACACACACACACACACACTGAACTGAGTTGGACACGGACACACACACACTGAACTGAGTTGAACACAGACACACACACACTGAACTGAGTTGGACACGGACACACACACACTGAACTGAGTTGGACACGGACACACACACACACACACACACACACTGAACTGAGTTGAACATGGACACACACACACACACACACACACACTGAACTGAGTTGGACACGGACACACACACACACACACACTGAACTGAGTTGAACATGGACACACACACACACACACACACACACACACACTGAACTGAGTTGGACACGGACACACACACACACACACACACACACACACACACACACACTGAACTGAGTTGGACACGGACACACACACACACACACACACACACACACACTGAACTGAGTTGAACACAGACACACACACACTGAACTGAGTTGAACACAGACACACACACACTGAACTGAGTTGGACACGGACACACACACTGAACTGAGTTGGACACGGACACACACACACACTGAACTGAGTTGGACACGGACACACACACTGAACTGAGTTGGACACGGACACACACACACACTGAACTGAGTTGGACACGGACACACACACACTGAACTGAGTTGGACACGGACACACACACACACACACACACTGAACTGAGTTGGACACGGACACACACACACTGAACTGAGTTGGACACGGACACACACACACACACACACACACACACTGAACTGACTTGGACACGGACACACACACACACACACACACACACACACACTGAACTGAGTTGGACACGGACACACACACACACACACACACACACACACACTGAACTGACTTGGACACGGACACACACACACACACACACACACACACACTGAACTGAGTTGAACATGGACACACACACACACACACACACACACACACTGAACTGAGTTGGACACGGACACACACACACACACACACACACTGAACTGAGTTGAACATGGACACACACACACACACACACACACACACACACACTGAACTGAGTTGGACACGGACACACACACACACACACACACACACACACACACTGAACTGAGTTGGACACGGACACACACACACACACACACACACACACACACACGGAACTGAGTTGAACATGGACACACACACACACACACACACACACTGAACTGAGTTGGACACGGACACACACACACACACACACACACACACACACACACACTGAACTGAGTTGAACATGGACACACACACACACACACACACACACTGAACTGAGTTGGACACGGACACACACACACACACACACTGAACTGAGTTGAACATGGACACACACACACACACACACTGAACTGAGTTGAACATGGACACACACACACACACACACACACACACACTGAACTGAGTTGGACACGGACACACACACACACACACACACACACACACACACACTGAACTGAGTTGAACATGGACACACACACACACACACACACACACACACACTGAACTGAGTTGGACACGGACACACACACACTGAACTGAGTTGGACACAGACACACACACACTGAACTGAGTTGGACACGGACACACACACACTGAACTGAGTTGGACACGGACACACACACACACACACACACACACACACACACACACACTGAACTGAGTTGAACATGGACACACACACACACACACACACACACTGAACTGAGTTGGACACGGACACACACACACACACACACTGAACTGAGTTGAACATGGACACACACACACACACACTGAACTGAGTTGAACATGGACACACACACACACACACACACACACACACTGAACTGAGTTGGACACGGACACACACACACACACACACACACACACACACACTGAACTGAGTTGGACACGGACACACACACACACACACACACACACGGAACTGAGTTGAACATGGACACACACACACACACACACACACTGAACTGAGTTGGACACGGACACACACACACACACACACACACACACACACGGAACTGAGTTGAACATGGACACACACACACACACACACACACACACACACTGAACTGAGTTGGACACGGACACACACACACACACACACACACCCACACACACACACACACACTGAACTGAGTTGGACACGGACACACACACACACACACACTGAACTGAGTTGAACATGGACACACACACACACACACACACACACACACACACTGAACTGAGTTGGACACGGACACACACACACACACACACACACACACACACACTGAACTGAGTTGGACACGGACACACACACAAAATTGATCATGTTTACATGCACATGTCGCTTATTATTATAAATATTTGTATCTGTCATAACTATAATAGCTTCTGCTGCTATATTCACTGTCCCTAACCCTGTGTCCTCACTGTTAACACTGTTCTGCTGTACAGAGTCGGTGTTGTGTGTGACGTTTGTCTTGTCATCCTGTGCACTTATACTGTATCTTTAGTTTGCACGTGGTATAGTCTAGTTATATGTCTGTCCGCGTCTCCTGTACTTATATATAGACTTTGACTTTGATTAGACACACAGAGTCAGATCTCACATCAGACATCAAATGTTCCTCAACTTAAACTTTACATTTTCTGCTAATTGTTTAGTTCCCATCTAGAAATAAACACTAACATCTAAAAAATCAGTTTAATAACCTTGAGCTGTGCGTTTGCTGTTAAAGCACCAGCAGAGCTTCATTTTTATCATTCACATCACCTCACCTCCAGGTAATAAATGATTTAAAGGCAGTTATTTGTTAAAAGAGGCTTTGGGCTAAAAGGAAACACAGTAAGATGATCAGACAGAGTTAAATAAAACTACAGTGAAAGATTTAACTTCACATCTGATCTACAGCCACAATTCTACACACAATCTAGATTCATAATCCACCTTATCTCAGGCTTAGGGATGGATGTTATGGAGTTAAACACACACACACACATATACACACACATATATACACACACACACATATATACACACACACACACACATATACACACACACACACACACACAGATTGCTCATGGATAAGACTTCAAACTCACATAGATTTTTTTAAAAACAAAAATCAGGACTTACCGGATTCTTCTGTTAATATAATCACACCTGCTCTGTCTCTCTCTCTGTCTCTCTCTCTGTCTCTCTCTCTCTCCCTCTCTCTCTCTCTCTCCTTTTTTAGCCTGCTGTTTCTCCAGGTTTGGTATCATGGGGAAGATAGTGTTACTCCTCTGACTTTTATACCCTCCATTAAAGTCCCCTCCCAAACATTCTGCTGCCCCTCAGCTTAACACTTTACTGCCCTAAATATTAACGGTCTTAACGCCGTAACCCCCCCCCCAAACATGTCCATCTCAAATTACCTGGAATGACCTTCCATAAATCCCCGTGGTCTTAACCACTTAGCATTGTACTTTATTAAACACTCTCAGCTTTAGCAACTTAACACTTCACACTGCATGTAACAGTTCAGACAGAGACACTACAGGTCAGTGTTCATGCTGGACTCTGAGGCTTTCTTCACCTTAGAGCTGTAGCTGTAGGTCATCTAAATACCATCACACTGGACAGTGGTAGCTCAAGCCCCAACCCACCCTGCTCCAGGGGTGATGCATCATAGCTGACCCTGCGCTCTGACCACAAAACCCCCTCACTCATCCCATCACTCACCCCCTCACTCACTCACCCTATCACTCACTCCCCCATCACTCACCCTCACTCATCCCATCACTCACCCACTCACTCACTCCCCCATCACTCACCCTCACTCACCCCATCACTCACTCCCCCATCACTCACCCTCACTCATCCCATCACTCACCGCCTCACTCACTCCCCCATCACTCACCCTCACTCACCCCATCACTCACTCCCCCATCACTCACCCTCACTCACCCCATCACTCACTCATCCCATCACTCACCCCATCACCCACTCCCCCATCACTCACCCTCACTCACCCCATCACGCACTCCCCCATCACTCACCCTCACTCACCCCATCACTCACCCCATCACTCACTCCCCCATCACTCATCCCATCACTCATCCCATCACTCACCCCCTCACTCACTCCCCCATCATTCACCCTCACTCACCCCATCACTCACTCCCCCATCACTCACCCTCACTCATCCCATCACTCACTCCCCCATCACTCACCCCCTCACTCACTCACCCCATCACTCACTCCCCCATCACTCAATCACCCCATCACTCACTCACCCCATCACTCACCCTCACTCACCCCATCACTCACTCCCCCATCACTCACCCTCACTCATCCCATCACTCACCCCATCACTCACCCCATCACTCACTCCCCCATCACTCACTCCCCCATCACTCACCCCATCACTCACTCCCCCATCACTCACCCCATCACTCACTCCCCCGCGACTCACTCCCCCATCACTCACCCTCACTCACCCCATCACTCACTCCCCCATCACTCACCCTCACTCACCCCATCACTCACTCCCCCATCACTCACCACATCACTCACTCCCCCATCACTCACCCCATCACTCACTCACCCCATCACTCACTCCCCCATCACTCACCCTCACTCACCCCATCACTCACTCCCCCATCACTCACCCCATCACTCACTCCCCCATCACTCACCACATCACTCACTCCCCCATCACTCACCCCATCACTCACTCACCCCATCACTCACTCCCCCATCACTCACTCACCCCATCACCCACTCACCCCATCACTCACCCCATCACTCACTCCCCCATCACTCACCCTCACTCACCCCATCACTCACTCCCCCATCACTCACCCTCACTCATCCCATCACTCACCCCATCACTCACCCCATCACTCACTCCCCCATCACTCACCCCATCACTCACTCCCCCATCACTCACCCTCACTCATCCCATCACTCACCCCATCACTCACTCCCCCATCACTCACCCTCACTCATCCCATCACTCACCCCATCACTCACTCCCCCCTCACTCACCCCATCACTCACTCCCCATCCCTCACTCCCCCCTCACTCACCCTCACTCACCCCATCACTCACTCCCCCATCACTCACCCTCACTCATCCCATCACTCACTCCCCCATCACTCACCCCCTCACTCACTCCCCCATCACTCACCCTCACTCACTCCCCCATCACTCACCCTCACTCACCCCATCACTCACTCCCCCATCACTCACCCTCACTCATCCCATCACTCACCCCATCACTCACCCCATCACTCACTCCCCCATCACTCACCCCCTCTCTCACCCCATCACTCACCCCCCCACCACTCACCCTCACTCACCCCATCACTCACTCCCCCATCACTCACCCTCACTCATCCCATCACTCACCCTCACTCATCCCATCACTCACCCCCTCACTCACTCCCCCATCACTCACCCTCACTCATCCCATCACTCACTCCCCCATCACTCACCCTCACTCATCCCATCACTCACTCCCCCATCACTCACCCCATCACTCACTCACCCCATCACTCACTCCCCCATCACTCACTCACCCCATCACTCACTCACCCCATCACTCACCCCATCACTCACTCCCCCATCACTCACCCTCACTCACCCCATCACTCACTCCCCCATCACTCACCCTCACTCATCCCATCACTCACCCCATCACTCACCCCATCACGCACTCCCCCATCACTCACCCCATCACTCACTCCCCCATCACTCACCCTCACTCACCCCATCACTCACCATCACTCACCCCATCACTCACTCCCCCATCACATCACTCACTCCCCCATCACTCACCCTCACTCATCCCATCACTCACCCCCCCATCACTCACTCCCCCATCACTCACTCCCCCATCACTCATCCCATCACTCACCCTCACTCACCCCATCACTCACTCCCCCATCACTCACCCCATCACTCACTCCCCCATCACTCACCCTCACTCATCCCATCACTCACCCCATCACTCACTCCCCCATCACTCACTCACCCCATCACTCACTCCCCCATCACTCACTCACCCCATCACTCACTCACCCCATCACTCACTCACCCCCTCACTCACTCCCCCATCACTCACCCTCACTCATCCCATCACTCCCCCCCTCACTCACTCCCCCATCACTCACCCTCACTCATCCCATCACTCACCCCATCACTCACTCCCCCATCACTCACCCCATCACTAACTCCCCCATCACTCACTCCCCCATCACTCACCCTCACTCACCCCATCACTCACCCTCACTCACCCCATCACTCACTCCCCCATCACATCACTCTCTCCCCCATCACTCACCCTCACTCATCCCATCACTCACCCCCCCATCACTCACCCCATCTCTCACTCCCCATCACTCACTCCCCCATCACTCACTCCCCCATCACTCACTCCCCCCTCACTCCTCCCCTCCCTCCCCCTCACTCACTCCCCCATCACTCACCCTCACTCATCCCATCACTCACCCCATCACTCACTCCCCATCACTCACTCCCCCATCACTCACTCACCCAGCACTCACCCCATCACTCACTTCCCCAGCACTCACCCCATCACTCACTCTCCATCACTCACCCCATCACTCACTCACCCAGCACTCACCCCATCACTCACTTCCCCAGCACTCACCCCATCACTCACCCAGCATTCACCCCATCACTCACTCCCCCAGCACTCCCCATCAATCACCCCCATCACTCACCCTCACTTACCCAGCACTCACGCAGCACTCCCCCATCACTCACTCACCCTCACCCACCCCCTCTCCCCATCACCCCCTCACTCACCCCATCACCCCCTCACCCCATCGCTCCCCATCACTCACTCACCCTCACTCACCACCCCTTTACCCTGTTTGTATTTTCTGCACAGAGCAGTTTATGTATTACACTCAGGTGTTTATATGTTAGTCTGTACACTTGTTTGATTTTATTCATTATAATTTATATTTTTTATTTGTATATGATTTATTATTTTGTGTGATGATTTATTATAAGTGAGATGTAGAAATAAGAATTTCACTGTAGGGTTTAAAGCGCTGTGTTTTCACTGTGTACCGGACAATACAACTCTGGAGTCTCTGAAGTGTCCAGTACATGTATGACTGAGAGTGTAATTCATTACCACTGACAGCAGGGGGCACTGCAGCTTCCACACAGATATTCAACACTCCTCTGACCTTCATCTCATTCCTGTCTGAGATGGAAGACAGCTCTTAATGGTTACTGTTCATTTCAGGGATTAGTTGTTGCTCAGTCAATCAAACAGACACTGAAATGGTCATGAAAGCTTTAGATGTGAAAGTTGTGCAGTTTGTTGAACTGCAGAAAAGGAGAGAATTTCTCTGTAACGTCTCATCACAGCTCTATCATGACAGGACAATAAGAGAAGTGAAATGGAAAGAAAATTAGATGAGTTACAGCTTCTAGGTGTGGAGATAACACACAAAATCTTTGTTGTATAATCTGATATCAATAAGACGTTTTATTGCCCAGTGTGTGGAATATGAGAAGATATCATGTGGCTCATCTTGGACAGTGTGATAAGTAAAACTCCTAAAAGCAGTATCTGTCCTTTCAGTAAAGTAATGGAATTGTGTACTTTGTCCACCTCTTAAGACCTGAGCTTTAGTTTTGCATGAATTTTTTATTTTTTCTAGGTGTTTGGAAAAGCATTAACATTTACATTTGGAGTAAATATAACAGACTTCCAACACTCTCTACATGCATCTTTGCTAGATCCTGGCTCATTACCAAAATCAACACCTTTACCACACTGATGTTTACGCACAGGTCCTCTGGATCTCTGCACACTGTGACAGCCATCTCCTTCACCATGTCTACTAGCCACCACGGTCATCACGTTTACTACGCTGACGTTTGCGCACAGGTCCTCTGGTCCACAGGTCCACAAGACTCTCTTGTCCACCCTCAGGAGTCTTGGAATTTGTGTTAACAGCATGGGAATGGTTTGCTTCCTACCTGGATAGTCACTCATATCAGGTAACATGGAAGGGGATTGACATCTGCTCCATGTAGACTATCTACTGGTGTCCCACAAGGCTCAGTACTTGGTCCTCTCCTTTTCTCCCTCTACACTCACTCTCTTGGTGAAGTTATATCCTCACATGGCTTTTCATACCACTGCTATGCTGATGACACCCAACTTATCTTCTCCTTCCCTCCCTCAGATACCACAGCTTCTGCCTGGATCTCAGCGAGTCTGGTGGACATCTCATCTTGGATGACAGATGCCAAATGCCAGAAATGTAAATATAAATGTAAATGGATCTTGACTCACTGTCAGTTTCAACACTGCTCTGCTGAGTTGATTCTGATCAATCAGGTGTAAGATAAGCTTCATCACATAGCTGGTCCACACCAGGATCAGGATCATGACAATCAGATAAATCCTCCATCTCAGAGCTCTCTCCTATTATTGCATTCAACAATCTTTCAGCTCTTGACTTTGAAATATGCCCTAGAAATGTATCACAGAAGAAGGAAAAAAATAAAACCAAAGTAGACTAATGTTTACTATATGCAAGAACTCTGTAAACTGTTGGTTTCTTCCCAAATCCTTCCTAGCTATGTGCTCTTACTTGAACATGTTCACTTTGCAATTATACCACTATAAAGTCCCAGTGTCCTCAAATGAGCACTTCCTAATTAGAAGCATCCTATTTTGTTACTATTGATAAAACTTGTCAAATTTGTAAGTCACATGAAACTTCAAATGTTATTAAAACATAAATAAAGACGTTTTGACCATAGATGTCATTACTGATGAGGTTTTGTACCAGTTTCTGACTCCACTGGATTACATGTTGACCGAGATCGATGCCATCTTGTATTTCAACTAATAAGTGTATTGTGCTTTAGCTACCACTAGGTGGCACTACAAAGTGTCTACAAACGAGGATAACAGCTCTAAATTAGTCTACTAAGGTAGAGCTGGGTGATATGTCCTATAAATTGAATCTCAGATTTTTTAAAAAATTCGATTTTTGATTTTAAAGCAATTATTTTTCATTAAAAAAAAAAATTAATAAAACACTAGAGACTATATGATAGATTTTTTTTTTATTTGAACAAAAACAATATAACCAAACATATCAACTGCTAATTTGGGCTAAAAGTGCAAAGTGCAAACTTACTTTCGCTAACAAGTTTATTTGTTATTTTAGAAAATCAATACAACAACATAAAAACCTTTTTTTTGGGATTAATAAAGTGCAAACTTTCACCAGTCTTTACAAGTTAAAATAATGTAATATAACAAAATATGAGGGATTTGTAAAGTGCAAACTGCAGACTTAACTTACATCACTTTTTATAAAATAAATAGTTGTCACCTGAAAAAAAAAATCCCTGAAGAAAAACAATTTTGTAAATCAGTTCAACATTCAACTAACACGCTAAGTATACTAACACGCTAAATAAACTAACACGCTAAATACACTCAAACAGGAGCCAGACAGCATTTTACATCTGTGTATACAGCACAGGGGTGAGTCTAGGAGTTTCATTTAAGGGGGGCTCTGCCCCCAGTGAGGGTTTAATAGTAAAAAATATAAATAAATAAATAAATAAATAAATAAAATAAAGGTTTGACTAACAGGGTAGGGTGGTAAACTTATTGCAGCATTAAACTGTATGGCATAGATGTTTATAACATTTGAGTACTGAACAAGACAAATACGAGTCTTCCACACACACACACACACACTCACACACACACACACTCACACACACACACATACACACACACACACTCACACACACTCACACACACACACACTCACACACACACACACTCACACACACACACACACACACACATACACACACACACACTCACACACACTCACACACACACACACTCACACACACACGTCCTCTGATCCTCGCTCTGTGACGCTGCGGTCTGCGGATTGAAGAACGCTCTGAAAGACAGGGAGGAGCCGAAGTCTGCCACCGTTTTCGTCGCTAGGCCATTTTTAACATTTCTATTTAGCCACCCTAAAAATTCTGCGATTCTCCATAAACTCTACACAAATTCATGATAGTCTCAGTCCCTTTTAAATTTCATATGAAAACAGCGGCAGACTTCGGCTCCTCCCCGTCTTTCAGCACGTTCTTCAACATGACTGATGAAACCGCGCCCCTCTTGGAAACAAGCTCTTTGCGTTGCAGAACTACGGAATCTCGCTCTGACTAACCAAAGTGAAATCGGAAAATCGATATTCGTTTTTTCAACATCGACATAAACCATAAATTCGAATTAATCGATAATAACCATTAATTGCGCAGCTCTATACTAAGGTTAACTATACTTGTTCAGCTCCCGGGTCTGGATATTGATCTATAAAATGACTCTGATGTAGTTTAATCTGTCAGATATCAGATCCTAAATTCATCTTTTTCTTTTTACTTGGAATTGCAACATCTTTAGAGTTTTTCTTTTTTCCTATTAAAATAGATGACCAACTCTTAAAGGTCGGCCTCAGTGGGCAGAGCATATGGCTAGTTGTCCTGTCAGAGGAAGAGAAGAGGTCTGTCCTTAAAGAGTGCCACAATAACCTTGGGACTAGACATTACAGTGGGCACTCAGAGACACAGAGGCACTCAGAACAGGGTTACTGCTGGCCACTATTGGCCTACAGCTATCCAGGATGTGTAATGGAAGAATGGGTACTGTACTACAGAGCTGGTACATACACTGGAAACATACTTTCAGTAATGCTCAGAAGTTTCTAAACACAGCTAACAGTCCATATCTTCCTGATCAGAAATCAGGCTAAGGAGCAGAGTGACACACTGAAAGCTGTAGATTTTAATAATCAGTTATATAAGAGGAGGAAATTCCCTAAAGCTCAGTGATAAAGGCTGAGAGTGAAGGAGTGCTGCTGGTGGATTCAGGTGAAAGACTTTTACTGGAGGATTTTCTGGCTTTATTTTGCTGCATTAGTTTCTTTCTCATCCTCCTCAGTGCTCAATATCAACAACTCCAAACACTGAGGGTGAAAAGGAAAGGAAGAGATCTTCTTCTTCTTCTTCTTCTTCTTCTTCTTCTGTTTAGTTTGTTAAAACAATGAGAAAGAAGAGAACTCCTTTGCAGCAGTGGACACAGTGGTCCTGCATCTGGTCAGAACTCACAGTGTCATAGAGTGAAGTTCCAGAATGATTCCGATTCCGTTTCCATGACACCCACACTGACACACACCAACACACAATCACACACTAACACTGCGTTCAGACCAAGTTGAAGATCTGCATCATCTACTACCAGTTTGTCCATCTGCAGAAATGTGTGAGAAGCTAACAGGATTTTCAGGTAAAGAGGAAAAAACCTCTCTGTTTGGATAAAAGCAGTTTTCTGTGTAACTGGAGGTCATGTGACCAGAAAGAGTTTAGAGGAAAGATTGAGTAAAGTGATGGAGAAAAGCTTGAACACCATTCACACCTGATTTCATCTCCTTTACTTCCCTCCTTTTTAATCTGTCTTCAAAAATCTAAGAGGAAATGATGAGGACATTTTTCACTCCATTTTTGATGATTCTGTTGTTGGGATGGTTTTTCTCCTAACTGCTGTTTCTCTGCTGTTGTTTCTGAATGACTGATGGTCTGAAATGATCAGAGATGGAGGCTCTGCTGAAGGAAAGGGATGAAATGGAGAAAAGGTTCCTGGCTGATAAAGACAGCTTGGTGCTGGAGCTGGAGGAAGTGAAGGAGAAGATGGAGAAGGAGAAAGAGAGATTGTTGGAGCTCCAGCGGAGAGAGAGCGAGGTCAGAGAAGCTCAGATGAGAGAAGAGATGGAGGCTCTGCTGAAGGAAAGGGATGAAATGAGGAGAAGATTTCAGGCTGATAAAGACAGCTTGATGCTCCAGCTTGAGGAAGAGAGAAGGAACATGGAGGAGGAGACAGAGTGGTTTTACGAAAAGCAGAAGATAGCTGAAGACAGCTGGAAAAAACACTCTGAAGAACTGGAGCAAATCTTTCTTCAAGAGGAAAAAAAGCTGGAGGCGATGACCACAGAGGTGGACAACCTGAAAGAAACTGTGGAGGAACTCAAGCAGAAAGCCAGGAACATGGATCCTGAGACGAGGGAGGGGCTGAAGGAAGTCGATAAGAGGCTGAAGAACTTCGGTCCACGCTGGTTCCAGAAGCTCCGTAAGAGGAAGAACATCAAGAGAAGACAGGACTTGGAGAAAGAGATAGAGAGACTTGAGCTCCAGCTGAGAGACAGTAAAGCTAGAGAAGCTCGCTCCACAGAAGTGATCAACGTTCTGGTGAAGGAAAGGGTTAAGATGAAGAGACACCTGGAGCTCGGACTGATCATCGACGTCTTTCAGACTTCCTCGTACGCGAGTCAAGAGAAACGGGAGCTGATGGAGAGCAAGGAGAGAGAAGTTCAGTCAACAGAAGTGATCAACGCTCTGGTGAAGGAAAGGGAGGAACTGAAGAAAGAGCTTCAGGAAGAAAAAAGGAGGATGGTGCTGGAGCTGGAGAAAGAAAGGAAGAACATGGAGAAGGAGAAAAATAAAGAGAGATTCGAGCACCTGTCGAGAAAGAGACAGGCCATGGAGGAGCTTCTGCTGGTGAATGAACTGAGGAGAAGGTCTCAGGCTGAAAAGGAGAGGATGGAGCAGAAGCCTCTGGAGATGGCCCCCATGCAGGAGATGACAGAAGAGCTGGAGGCAGGAGAGAAGAAGGAACTTGAGACCGCTGATAAGAAGCTGAAGCGCTTTTCCATACCATCCTTCCAGAAGCTCAGGAAGAAGAAGAAGAACAACACCAAAGACAGTCAGCAGATGAAGAAAGAGTAACAGAGAGAAAGAGCAACTCTGGACTTGACCCTTAGTGACCTTCCTCCTGTCTTTCCTACTGGACAATAAACTTCTGACTTTAAAAGCCCTCTGTCTTTGGCTTTTGGGTCCAGTCACTTGAGGATGGACATTACATAAAACATTCGTTTAGATGACTGTCCACCTAAATACTCATTACCCGAAATACTTTTGAAACAGTCTACACCAATCAGCCATAACATTCTGACCACTGACCGGTGAAGTGAATCAGACTGAGTATCTCCTCATCATGGCACCTGTTAGTGGGTGGGATATATCAGGCAGCAAGTCAACATTTTGTCCTCAAAGTTGATGTTAGAAGCAGGAAAAATGGACAAGCGTAAGGATTTGAGTGAGTTTGATGTAGCGCCCTTAGTGCTGACCAGTATAGTTAAGGCACTAGAAATCTACTTTGTCCGGTAGAGGAGTAAGTGGATTAGAGTAATTCCCATAAATTACTGGAGTGTTGAACTGGTTTATTACCTCACCAATAGGAAACACACATCAGAATTGTGTACAGTGTGTGTAAAATAAAATATAAGAATATCAAAGAAACAGGGCTCTTTCCCTCCAAAATGGACAGTGTCTTCAGTATTCAGTGTGTTGGACAGTTCTAGTTGTGACCGCTGCTACGCGGGTAGTGAAGTTAGCTGCAGGAATCTTATCTGTTATCCAATGAATAAAGTTCAGATGATCAGTGTCCTCCTGCGAATGGACACTTCCGGCTGGACTTCCGTGGGCTGGACTCGCCACCACAGAATGGACGTCACTATAAAAATACTATCTACACAAACAGTGCCGAAAGTCCATTTCCCTCTTCTGCTTCTTAGCATTCTAGAACTTCTGTCCCTCAAGTGAACATGGGGGACTGTTCTACAATGACCTGATGGACATTTTTCACTGTTTTAGTTTAGTCAGCTTTTAAGGTTATGATGAATGATCATGTTTGTAGCAGTAACACACGTTATGAGATGAAACAAAGTGGGCTTTTTAACATAGAAACATGAATCAGGTAACATGAACTCTTACCATAACCATATTCAAGTTGCTGAAATGAATTATTTAACATCGTTTAACCTTTTTAGCTTTTTAACACTTTTAACTAGAACATTACTATGAATTTCTAAAGGTTTTATACAATAATTGTGCTTGTTAACCAGAATAGGCTTTTAACCAGGAAATAACAGGATTTATATCAAAACCATTTCTTTTTCTATCTCAACATCACTTATTTGTGCCAATCCTAGGCTTATTAATGGCACAGACCAAGCTAGCGATTAGCATTAGCTGCTAGCGATTACGCGATTAGCACATGAAATATGCCATTTATTCATTTGCAATGATACAAAAAGACACCAAAGCATGTAAACATTAGACACCATTCTCACAAACCCCCGACTGGTTTTTATGAAAAGTATCTAGACAACAATATCAAGTATGCTGTCATTTCACCTTACCATATTAGCCACAGCTACAAGCTACGAGCTAAAAGTCAACATGCTACACACTCCCCGGGCTTTCGGGCAAGAAAACTTTCTACAGGGTTTTCACTCCTGTTGTTCACAGTGAATTCTTCAAGCTGCTGTTCTGTGCACAGTTAATATCTGCTTTCCTTAGTCTTATTGTAGTGTTTATTAGCTAATCCTCTTGTGCTGCATGCGTACACGAGGAGTGCTCTCATGAAGAAAGAACCCGGGGGCAGACAGGGTACACGGTCTAGCAGATTACAGCATGAACGCTCACTCTACTGCACACCAAGCATCACTATTTAAATAACATACAGGCTGAGTAGCCCAAATATTTCATATGGGTTACATTGACAAGGACCAAACTGACCACTGGATCAGAGCATCTCCAAAACTGCAGCTCTTGTGGGGTGTTCCCGGTCTGCAGTGGTCAGTATCTATCAAAAGTGGTCCAAGGAAGGAACAGTGGTGAACCGGATGTAACAGGGTTAGAAATGCAGTTTGTGAAATAACTATTATTTTCAAATTGTGTTGTGAATTTTATTTATAATTTAATAATTTTGTTTAGAAATTGTGAATTTTATCATATTGAGCCATTTTCTTTTATAGTTACTTTTATTTGTTTTCTGTGGAAATAATATTGATGCAATATTGATGCATATCGCCCCTTTTTGTACCCCATGGGTTTCCGTAGGGTTCCGTATGGGTTTCTTTTATTCATATTTTCTCACCCAACCACATGCACCTTTTTCACTCGGTCCACCTGGTGGCTCTGGTTTATGTTTTGTACATGATTTCTCATAGTTAAGTTAGAAAAAGTGTTAAGTGTTACTGATTTGTTATTATAATTTGGGAAAGAGGAAAAAAAAAGTTTGTTTTCCTGTGAATTCTAATGACTCTTGCTAGAAAATGTCTTCATATTGCATAATTTTGTGGAAATATATATATAAGACCACACAGTGCGGTTATGCATTGCTGAGGGGGTCAGATGTGCATGACAGACCAGAAGACAATCTATGTGTCTGTGTTATTGTCTTCTGCAGGAGAAATAAATCTTGGAAAACAGTCCTTGGTGTCACATGTGTCTATGCCCTGTAAGCAGTCCCGTTACACGGAGACAGGGTCATGGGCGGTCAAGGCTCATTGATGTACATGGGGAGTGATGGCTGGCCCGTGTGATCCGATCCAATAGACGAGCTACTGTTGCTCAAACTGCTGAAGAAGTTAATGTTGGTTCTAATAGAAAGGGGTCAGAATACACAGTGCAGGACGGGTCAGGGCTGTTTGGGCAGCAAAAGGGGACCAACACAATTGTTATGATGATCATTTCAGAATCAAATTATGAGCTAGCATTTACTGCAGTTAAAAAAACACAACACATTATTACATACCACACGAATGTAAAATATTCAAATTCTAAAAAAGAACTAAAAATCAGATCCACTGACCTCCTCTATAGTGTTTTTCTGGACATGTGAAAAAAAGTGATCCTGCAGTATGCCTTCCCCTGCTCCTGTTTCTATTCAGCCAATAGGACTGACCTCTCTGTCCCAGGCACATGGACCACCTCTGAGCATTCTGGGTACAGGAGGAGGTATGGAACTTCATCCATGTCCTTGTTCCTCACCCCCTCGTCCTCCAAGATGTTCATGTCATTCTTTCTTCAGTGGTAAAAAAAAATGATGTTTTTTGAGAAAAACATTCCAGGATTTTTCTCCATATAGTGGACTTCAGTGGTGCTCTGTGAGTTTGACCTTCCAGAATACAGTTTAAATGCAGCTTCACAGAGCTCTAAACCTCCATCCCAGTCCAGAAAGAAGGATCTTATCTACACACACCATCACTCATTTCCTTTTAAAAATAAAAATGGTAGACTTTTTAACCACAAAAGCTCGTCTAGCGCTAGCTCTGGGATGAGCGTCTGCGATGCTACGTACTACGTAATCACATCGAAAGGTCACATGTGATGTAGGCGGAGCTACGGACCCAGTGTTTACAAGCAAACGTGCAAAGA
Source organism: Hemibagrus wyckioides (assembly GCF_019097595.1). NCBI lineage: Eukaryota > Metazoa > Chordata > Actinopteri > Siluriformes > Bagridae > Hemibagrus > Hemibagrus wyckioides. The sequence goes on along the minus strand of NC_080710.1, from coordinate 33,753,722 downwards.
CCAAGGAAGTGCAAATAAATCACGCGCTCTTTACTAACAAGAAGGTAGAAGGAGAACGTCTGGGTGTGTTGATGTCCAGGTGCAGAGCGAGTGACCACAGCTTCAATCACTCATTTTTTAAAGGAAATTTTTTGAGCAGTCACGTTATTTCCAAGTGGACGTAATCTTTTATTCAAGATCCAAAGAACTTTATTAATCCCGGGGCAAACTGCTTAAATGTTTAAGGTCCGATACAAAGTAAGGTGTACAGTGCGGTCCGGGTGCAGTGCGGTCAGCTTATCTCTGGTGTTAACAAAAGAGCCGACACCGTGTTGCTGCACACAACGGACCGTTTTAAACAAAAAAATGGACACAAAGACATATAACTCTGTGTCATTCCACACACAGCAGCTTCGGAGCGGTCATCCTTCTCCACACTTGTAAACACTGGGGCTGTAGTTCCACATACGTCTCGCCTGACCTCAGTGACGCCGGGAGATATTTTACAAAATAACTTTAAACTGATGTTTTAGTTTAGTCTTAGTGCTGTGTGTGAAATCGGTACAACACCGGAAAGGGGCGGGGCATTATTTTTTTACCTGTTTATTCGATAGTAACAAGATCAGTGTACAGAGTGCTTGATTGGGATAATACTGACTTATTGAGTTAATCAGATTTTTTTTTATTAATTTTGTACATATTCTATATGAAACTTGTGAACTACAAACGCGCATCAGAGACCTCTGTTCTAAATGTATATTAAACACATCAACATCCAACACCATTTCTATACAATCAGCTGCATTTAATCATTTAGTTTATTAATTTATTCATATCTCAAATTATTTCATCAACCAGACGATTAGAAGTAGTCAGAGTTTGTTTATCATGATTAAAGATGAATTATTGTGTCATTCTGTAGATCTTCTTGAACTTTAGACCCTAATTCATGCCTCTTAACTCTTGTAAAAAGGAAATTAATTACATCATTTCCTGAGGATGGGGTTCTCTTCAGAGCCGGGGTTCCTCTCAAGGTTTCTTCCTCAGATCATCTCAGGGAGTTTTTCCTCACCACCGTAACCTCAGGCTTCTCATTAGGGATAAATATTAGAGATAAATAATAAATTTAAACTTTATGATTTTTTCTGTTTCTCTAAAGCTGTTAAAAGCTCTGTAGAAATAAACTGAACTGAATTGAATTTGAAAATCTTAGTGTCTCTTTACTCCAGAGAAAAAGTACAGAATTCTGTCATTAATCTGCTGCAAGAGGGTTCGAACAGACCTGTACAGGGAACTGAGACCAGTTTATTTACAGATGTTTCACATTCTTGTAGAAGTTCATAACACCAGCTCAGTGCCAGAACAGAGACACAGGTCTTCCATGTACCCTGAGAGATGGTGAGGTCAGAACATTGAGGTCAGAGCAGTGAGGTCAAAACGTTGAGATCAGAGTGTTGAGGTTAGAGCATTGAAGTCAGAGTGTTGAGGTCAAAGTGTTGGGGTCAGGGGTCAGAGCGTGGAGGTCAGGGGTCAGAGTGTTGAGGTCAGAGCGTTGGGGTCAGGGGTCAGAGCGTTGGGGTCAGAGTGTGGAGGTCAGAGTGTTGAGGTCAGAGCATTGGGGTCAGGGGTCAGAGTGTTGAGGTCAGAGCATTGGGGTCAGAGTGTTGGGGTCAGGGGTCAGAGCGTTGGGGTCAGAGTGGGCTGGTCTGTTTTCAGCTCTTTAGAACAAACATCAGTGTTTTAACTGGGATGCAGCAGACACAGTGGAGGGAGTGTAAATGAGGTGTGGTCTGGGAGACTCAGCCAGTGAGTGTGTGTGTGTGTGTACAACTTTACTACAGTGTAAAAACAATACCAGAAGATGACAGTTTATTTCATATTAATTATTTAATAATAAAAAAAAAACCTGAAACAAATCCATAATGCGTTTGTGTGTGTGTGTGTTATGTCTCATCATGGGACTGTAAGTATAGAGGCTTGGCTTGCTTCCTGAGCCGCTGCTGTCCTCGAAGCTTCCTGCCTTTCTGAGTGGCCAAGCCCAGTGGAGGAAGATACGACTACAGAGAGGGAAATTATTATTATTATTATTATTATTATTATTGTTGTTGTTGTTGTTGTTGTTGTTGGAGATGAACTCACAGGTCTGGGATAGGGATTTCTGTAATGCAGTCCTGTAATAAACACATGTGCACGCAAGCACACACACACACACACACACACACACAGACCTCAGCAGCAGCTCTGTGATGTAAACAGTGCTAAATAAAGTAAAATACTTGTCAGATTTTGTGTGATTATCAGTTTCTCTCTCAGGTGAAGTATAAATCTTTAAAAGGTATTTAATGTAAAGTAACGTTAATAAAGACTCACCGATCTCTATCCGAGCCTCACACTCCGCTACACACTTACTGATTAACTCTGGGTCTGTCAACTGAAACACACACACACACAAACTAGTTTAATCTCTTACTGAGAAAAACATTCACATGAATCATATTACCTTCTGTCGTTTTATCTGTAGACCTCTTTGTATGAAGTCTGCTTTAAGATGGAAATGTTTCTTATTAGCAGTGGAGCATTCTCTAATCAATCAAACCCACTCAAATTATTTATCTGGACAATAATTGTGCAGCAGTTTGTTCACAAATAATGAGAAATTGTTCTCTGAGGATCCACCAGACGGCAGTGTGGCTTTAATTAAACACACACAGACAGTGAGAATGCAGCTAGAATCTGGACAGTGACCAGGAGGATTTTTATTGGCCTGTAAAATGAGCAAAGTTTCTGTGTTTACACTACAAACATATAATCACTGCCTACTGCCCAGATTACCGACCCACAGCCTGAGACAAAGACATGGTGTTCACCACACACTCGGCTCATCTCACCACTGAGAGACGACTCTTTCAGCCCGTTTCCAATTTTTCTTTTAAAGCATGGAGAAGATCTGATTCAAGCAACAAAGGCCACATGAAACATCACTATGACCCTGACCAGGATACAGTGCTTACTGGAGATGACCATTAGACTGAAGAGTTGTCGGAATGAGGTTTCCATGGTAACACTGACTGAGTGACGCTGTAAGAGTGACAGCTTTTCCCAAAACTACAAAAAAAAGTCCACAGTAAAGAGCTGAATCAGAAGAGAGACTCATTTAACGTACGTGTTGGTTGTGTCTGAACAGTGAGCATGCCTCCTGTGTGATGTACTTCCTCTCTGTCTCTGTATCATGTGTGAGTCCAGAGTGAGCCTGCCAGCTCCGAGCCAGCCGGAGAACTCGGCGGTACAGAGCCAGAACCTCCACACGGCCCAGCGCCATCACTGTCAGAACCACTACATGCGCACACACACACAGATTTCTTGTTGTAGTGTTGTTACTGTAAATGAGTGAGTGATGTGAAGAGCAGGATCTCCTCCTAAGCTAGTAATCTTAGAAGATCAGCTTTTTAATGGAGATGATAATCTTATGGCCTCCAGATTAGTGAGATGCTCTAACTCTTGGTGTCACAGTGTGGCTTAATCAGCGTCCTCACCCTGTGGAGGTGTTCAGTGTCTGAAACTGACCTGCTGAGGGCTTCTGTATGTTCTCTAGAAAGAAGTAGCAGAACAATGACGTCATCACGCGACATTACTACACAAAACTGCCTATCTGTTTGCATTATAATGATTCACTTCAACCTGTAGCTCAGTGTGTACATTCACATCACCTTTATCATTTATTATGAGCTAAGCTAAATTGACATTAATTAATACATTCAAAAAAAGATTGTATAACATATGGTGATTTATTAAAGATGGAAAAAACAAAACAATTGTGACCAGAACAGCGTCATAAATGTGATTTTTTGTTTGTTTGTTTACGTAATGAAAGACAATAATAATAATAATAATAATAATTACAACACAGAAAACCGCACTTACCTCTTGTGTTTACTGCCCTGTCGCAGAACGATTACGTCAAGCTGTATTCGGGTTGGTGAAATATGCGCTGCTAATGCGCAGCCTCAGTGCTTTTACACCATTACCGACTGCGTGACTTATACGCAGGATCGATGCTATTGGACAATTTATATGTTTTTAAATCAGATTAATCGTTTTAGATTAAAGGTTTTTAATATTTTTCTTTCTTTACTTAAAAGCCTACGAGTCAGAAACTAGCACTAAGAGCGAGTGGACATGTAAGAGCCGACTCAGTAAGAGAGTCGATATAAAACAATTGGTTTAAAGAACCGTTCACAAACTACACAACAGAGCAGGATAAAGAGGCATATTATACACAGAAAAAGAAGATTTATTTATTTATTTGCCAGAATCATATTAAGTAAAATAATACATTTTTAACATTACACGAAACATTACAAAAAGTGTAAAAATCCTTATAAATATATTTTCTTCATAAATGTATAATTTGTAACTAATGTTATTTTCTGATTTATTCACATTTTGCAGGATTTAATAAAGATATTTAATGAAACGCAATAAAAAATGTTATAAAAACAACACACCACGGGTTAGTTGCGGTTGCAGGAAGTGACGCACGAGGCGGAAGTGACGCAGGGAAAATTCCCATAATGTTCAGTCATTGAGTAAAGAAGAGCAGAAGAGGAACACAAAGGAGTGTGTGTGATGTCGGGCTCACCGGAGTGTGTGTGTGTGTGTGAGAGAGAGTGTGAGGGAGTGTGAGGGAGTGTGAGTATATCGCAGTGGATGGTTAGAGTGTGTGTGTGTGTGTGTGTGTCTTCTAGAGAGCGGAGTGTGTGTGCGCGCGCGCGTGTAGCTTGATTACAGCAGGGACAGGGCTCTCTCTCTCTCTCTCTCTCTCTCTCTCTCTCTCTCTCTCTCTCTCTGTGTGTGTGTGTGTGTGTGTGTGTGTGTGTGTGTGTGTGTGTGTGTGTGTGTGAGTGAGTGAGAGGGACTGAGACTCAGGGCTGATGTGAAACTCCTCTCCGTGTAAAGGTGAGTTTTCTATCTCTAATCAAACTCTATAATGTGCGCGTGCGTGTGTGTGGGGTGTCAACTTTTGCGCTGGCTAGCCTCTATGCTAACGGTAATGCTAACGCTAGTTTGTTGTAACTTTTTTTATAAAGTTTAAATTAAACACTGTCGTAACTATAATATCCGGGTTTTAATGTAAATAAAAGCGGAGTTTTTACACACTAACGCTAAATTCACAGAAACACTTTAGTTTGAAACTTTTGATCGTGTTAGCATTATAGCTATTTATTTTAGCATCTAATACTCTTAATCATTCATAATAAACACCACTCTACACTATTAATCATTCTAATGCAGTAGAGTTCTCCAAAATACATACATTTACCTCACAGGTGTGTGTGTGGTGTTACTTTTATATGTGCACTGGATATTAAAGAGTCTAAAACACCACTTTTGCTTAAAGTAAATTGTTCATCACACACACACACACACAGCACTGAGTGTTTATTCGATGTGTGTAAAACAGTTCACTTCAGAACAGTCAGGTTGTACACACCTAAACACTTTATTCTCTTAAACACATGATGACTGTGTGTGTGTTTGTGAGTGTGTGTATGTCTAGTTTTGTCAGTTTCTGTATATCTGCAGCTGTGTGTATTTGTGTGTGTGTGTGTGTGGTTGTGATCATGTGTCTGTGCATTTGTGTTTGTCTGTTCATCTGTTTGCGTGTGTGTGTGTGCATCTGTCAGTGTATGTATCTACATTCTCCATGCACATGTGTGTTCATGTGTATGTTTGTGTGAGTGTGCATGCATGTGTCTGTGTGTCTGTCTGTGTGTGTTAGTTTGTGTGTGTTTATGCAAGTGTGTCTTTGAATGTGTTTGTATGTTTGTCAACAGTGTGTCTATCTGCACCTGTGTGTATGTGGTTGTGATCATGTGTCTGTGCATTTGTGTGTGTGTCTGTTCATCTGTGTTTACATGTGCTTGAGTGTGTATGTGTATATCCACATGCATGTGTGTTGCATGTGTATTCCTCTTGTGTATGTTTGTGTGTGTGTGCGCGCTTGTGTGTGCATGTTTGCATGGTGTTTTGCCCTGACATGCCCAGACTGAAGTGTCCCTCATTACAGATAAACAGAGTTTCATTAAAACACACACACACACACACACACACACACACACCCTTCTCAGTCAGTAGTAAACACACACTTCCAGAGGATGATGTTTCTGAGTGGATCAGTGAGGAGAGTGGGTGATGAAGCCAAGCCCAGGGAAAGGTGATGTCTCAGACACGCTGCTTGTGGTCAGCGCTTGACCCGAAACCCAACTGACCAGGAGAATATGTGTTAGCTAGCGTTGTGTAGTGACCTCATAATCCAGTGAGTGAATTGAAGGAGGACATGAGTGTCTAATGCAGCATACGCAGAGGAACATTTAGCTGCATGATCTTCTGTCTTCACAAACATGGATCTCTGTACACTAATTAACCCAGCTAGTGAAGGAGTTTAGTGACCTCACCGAGGAGTGTAGGCGTGTAGGGGCCTCGCCGAGGAGTGTAGGCGTGTAGGGGCCTCGCCGAGGAGTGTAGGCGTGTAGGGGCCTCGCCGAGGAGTGTAGGCGTGTAGGGGCCTCGCCGAGGAGTGTAGGCGTGTAGGGGCCTCGCCGAGGAGTGTAGGCGTGTAGGGGCCTCGCCGAGGCATGTAGGCGTGTAGGGGCCTCGCCTAGGCGTGTAGGGGCCTCGCCGAGGCGTGTAGGGGCCTCGCCTAGGCGTGTAGGGGCCTCGCCGAGGCGTGTAGGCGTGTAGGGGCCTCGCCGAGGCGTGTAGGCGTGTAGGGGCCTCGCCGAGGCGTGTAGGCGTGTAGGGGCCTCGCCGAGGCGTGTAGGCGTGTAGGGGCCTCGCCGAGGCGTGTAGGGGCCTCGCCGAGGCGTGTAGGGGCCTCGCCGAGGCGTGTAGGGGCCTCGCCGAGGAGTGTAGGGGCCTCGCCGAGGAGTGTAGGCGTGTAGGGGCCTCGCCGAGGAGTGTAGGCGTGTAGGGGCCTCGCCGAGGAGTGTAGGCGTGTAGGGGCCTCGCCGAGGAGTGTAGGGGCCTCGCCGAGGAGTGTAGGGGCCTCGCCGAGGCGTGTAGGGGCCTCGCCGAGGCGTGTAGGGGCCTCGCCGAGGAGTGTAGGCGTGTAGGGGCCTCGCCGAGGAGTGTAGGCGTGTAGTGACCTCACTGGGGAGTGAACTTACAGATAAACGTCTGCACCGTGAGCTCGAGGTAGCAACGGCGTCACTGTGAGAGAGATCAGGTGACTGAGAGTAACTCTTCACAGACTTTTCCCTTGAACACACACACACAGAGCCTAACACTGTAGTGTGTGTGGGGAATTTCGTTATTGCGAGGTTGTTCTCTATGGACGAGTGTGTCGTAATCTGTGCTGTGTCACAAACCACACACACACTGAGAGGTTGAAGCTCACACCACAGCAGCCATGTTTCTGCTCTTCTCCAATGATTTCTAACACAAACACCAGCATTATTTCCATCTGATTTTTACTGATTTTTACTGAGGGGGTTTGGGACTCGCCTGTTATTAGGTGAGAAGAACCAAGGATTTTTAGATTAGCACTGTGTGTGTGTCCCTCTGTGTGTGTGTCCCTCTGTGTGTGTGTCCCTCTTGTGTATGTTTGTGAGTGTACACAATTGTGTGTGTTCCTCTTGTGTACGTTTGTGAGTGTACACAATCGTGTGTGTTCCTCTTGTGTACGTTTGTGAGTGTACTCGTGTGTGTGTGTGTGTTCCTCTTGTGTACGTTTGTGAGTGTACTCGTGTGTGTGTGTGTGTGTGTTCCTCTTGTGTACGTTTGTGAGTGTACTCGTGTGTGTGTGTGTTCCTCTTGTGTACGTTTGTGAGTGTACTCGTGTGTGTGTGTTCCTCTTGTTTACGTTTGAGTGTGCACAATCGTGTGTTCCTCTTGTGTACGTTTGAGTGTACACAATCGTGTGTGTGTGTTCTTGTGTATGTTTGTGTACACAATCGTGTGTGTGTTCCTCTTGTGTATGTTTGTGAGTGTACACAATCGTGTGTGTTCCTCTTGTGTACGTTTGTGAGTGTACACAATCGTGTGTGTTTCTCTTGTGTATGTTTGTGAGTGTACACAATCGTGTGTGTTTCTCTTGTGTATGTTTGTGAGTGTACACAATCGTGTGTGTGTGTTCCTCTTGTGTACGTTTGTGAGTGTGCACAATCGTGTGTGTGTTCCTCTTGTGTACGTTTGTGACAGAGTGAGATAATGTTCCTGAAAGGTGTAGAAACATCACTCAGTACAACAGCAGCAGGTTCTACAGAGTGAGATGATGTTCCTCAGTGTGGTGAAGACGTGGTGATGGTGATATGGAGTTAACTCTCCAGTCTCTCTGTCCGTCAGGCTAACGGATGCTGACTCCTGGGCGATGGACCTCTCTCAGATGACCCCACTGTCCTCAGCTCCGACGCTCGGGTGAGTCACATGATCAGAGTGTTCTGTGTGTCTGGACACTCCCACTGTCCCACAACACCCAGATGAGGAGGAGTTCCCTGACAACTCCTCTCCTAGTGTCTTAGGGAGTTTCTGACCTCAGGCCTGGTCATTAGGGATACATACACTATATTGCCAAAAGTATTCGCTCACCTGCCTTGACTCACATATGAACTTAAGTGACATCCCATTCCTAATCCATAGGGTTCAATATGACGTCGGTCCACCCTTTGCAGCTATAACAGCTTCAACTCTTCTGGGAAGGCTGTCCACAAGGTTTAGGAGTGTGTTTATGGGAATGTTTGACCATTCTTCCAGAAGCGCATTTGTGAGGTCTCACACTGATGTTGGACGAGAAGGTCTGGCTCTCAGTCTCCGCTCTAATTCATCCCAAAGGTGTTCTATCGGGTTGAGGTCAGGACTCTGTGCAGGCCAGTCAAGTTCATCCACACCAGACTCTGTCATCCATGTCTTTATGGACCTTGCTTTGGTCACTGGTGCACAGTCATGTTGGAAGAGGAAGGGGCCAGCTCCAAACTGTTCCCACAAAGTTGGGAGCATGGAATTGTCCAAAATGTCTTGGTTTGCTGAAGCATTCAGAGTTCCTTTCACTGGAACTAAGGGGCCAAGCCCAGCTCCTGAAAAACAACCCCACACCATAATCCCCCCTCCACCAAACTTTACACTTGGCACAATGCAGTCAGACAAGTACCGTTCTCCTGGCAACCGCCAAACCCAGACTCGTCCATCAGATTGCCAGATGGAGAAGCGTGATTCGTCACTCCAGAGAACGCGTCTCCACTGCTCTAGAGTCCAGTGGCGGCGTGCTTTACACCACTGCATCCGACGCTTTGCATTGCACTTGGTGATGTATGGCTTGGATGCAGCTGCTCGGCCATGGAAACCCATTCCATGAAGCTCTCTGCGCACTGTTCTTGAGCTCATCTGAAGGCCACATGAAGTTTGGAGGTCTGTAGCGATTGACTCTGCAGAAAGTTGGCGACCTCTTCGCACTATGTGCCTCAGCATCCGCTGACCCCGCTCCGTCAGTTTACGGTTTTAATTCTCAATTTATATATTTCTTTCTTTGTGATACTGTTTATTATTACAAGCACTTTACACATGAAGTTGAACTGAAGTGAGTTGAGGAGATGTGTTGACTGATTCATTTGGACATGGTGACTGATTCATGTGTCGATTCATTAGCATGAATTTGATTCTGATTTGACTCTAAATCTGATTCCACTTTGTTAAACTCTAATGACGGTCTGTTAGAGTCTGATTGATTTAATCTGTAGAGACTCAGTATAAATGTCTGATCCAGTGAGGCATTTTGTGGGAATCTGACTCTTGGATCCTGTTTACATTAAATCTCTGGAGAATAAACCTGACTCTGAGTCAGTAGGGTTTGGTGTAATCTGTCAGTTCCTGTGTGTGAAGGTGGAGACTGAATCTGAAGCTGTGTCTGAAATCTCATACTGTCTTAATACCTCCTGTGTTGGAGTCAGTACCTCCTGCTCAGCTGTTGATCCAGTACACACTGGTCAGTATCTGTGTGTAGCAGGAACACAATCTGAACACACTATATCCAGCATGTTGTCACATGACCTATGACCTCAAACACAGCTGTTTTACTAGTTACCAGGTTAGTCAGGTGATGTTAACCACGCCCGGTTAGACCACAAGGTTAACCCTAACCCTAACCCCATTTACACTTAGAGTCGACTTCTACCATTATTAATTCAACCAGCTCTTCTGTACCGGCCCTGGTGCATTATGGGATAGCGCAGTGTGTACTGACTCCATACTGCAGAATCTCAGTCTAGTGAGTATTTCTCACCTCTGACCTGTGGAGTGCTGCTCTACACCTGTTCTACAGTACAGGGATGTTCGGACACAGCTGGACTCTCATTTGTGAAGATGGTGACTGACTCTGACTCCAACTCATTAATGGTTAAATATGTATGAAATGTTCATGTTGTCTGACTCTGAGGCCCTTGTCACACCTCCCATTAACCCGTGAGATGTTTT
>NC_080710.1:33710779-33733279 GCF_019097595.1 Hemibagrus wyckioides | reverse complement strand
ATCTTCTCAGATTAAAGACTTCTGTCCTGTCCACTGCAGAAATCAATACAAATCCGGACAGAGAATGGGGGTCGTGTGAAGATATGTCCAGAAAACCGATACTCAGACGACTTTGAGCCATACGAGAGCGTAGATATGGAGGTAAAGTGTGTGTGTGTGTGTGTGTGTGGTGGGGGGCTACATCAGGAAAGATGAACTCATGTTTGGCCCGAATAAGTATACTTAAATAATAAGTCATAAGAATTTTTCTTATTTCAGGAGTAACTGTTGCTCCCCTTCAAGCCTCACTCATCAGTTTTTAAGTGATACATTAGTAAATACACTTATCAGCTATAACATTACGACCACCTGCCTAATATTGTGTATTGCCAAAACATCCCTGACCCGTCCAGGCATGGACTCCACTAGATCCCTGAAGGTGTGCTGTGGGATCTGGCACCAAGATTTTAGCAGCAGATCCTTTAAGTCCTGTAAGTTGTGAGGTGGGGTCTCCATGGATCGAACTTGTTTGTCCAGCACATCCCACAGATGCTGGATTGGTTTGAGATCTGGAGAATTTGTAGGACAAGGCAACACCCCAAACTGGTTGTTGTGGTCATCAAACCATTCCTGAACCATTTCTGCTTTGTGTCATGGTGCATTATCCTGCTGAAAGAGGCCACAGCCATCAGGGAATACCGTTTCCATGAAAGGGTGTAGATGGTCTGCAACAATGCTTAGGTAGGTGGTACGTGTCAAAGTAACATCCACATGGATGCAGGACCCAAGGTTTCCCAGCAGAACACTGACCAGAGCAGGACACTGCCTCCGCCGGCTCGCCTTCTTCCCATAGTGCATCCTGGTGCCATGTGTTCCCCAGGTAAGAGACACACACGCACCCGGCCATCCACGTGATGTAAAAGAAAACGTGATTCATCAGACCAGGCCACCTTCTTCCATTGCTCCATGGTCTAGTTCTGATGCTCACATGCCCATTGCTGGTGCTTTTGGCGGGGCACAGGGGTCAGCGGGGGGGATATGTGGCCCCATACGCAACAAACTGTAATGCACTGTGTATTCTGACACCTTTCTATTAGAACCAGCATTAACTTCTTGACCACACGTGCATCAATGAGCCTGTCGTTAGTTCACCACTGTTCCTTCCTTGCACTTTTGATAGATACTGACCACTGCAGACCGGGAACACTTCACAAGAGCTGCAGTTTTGGAGATGCTCTGATCCAGTGGTCTAGCCATCACAATTTGGTCCTTTTGGTCAAACTCACTCAAATCTTTACACTTGTCCATTTTTCCTGCTTCTAACATCAACTTTGAGGACAAAATGTTGACTTGCTGCCTAATATATCCCACCCACTAACAGGTGCCATGATGAGGAGATACTCAGTCTGATTCACTTCGGTCAGTGGTCAGTGTGTTATAACTGATCGGTGTAAGTAAAGCATTATTTACTAGAATGTTGCATTTCTAAAAGAAAATGCGAGTGTGATTGCGAAAAGCAAAGTGCTGTGTTGCTTAAACTCTTGCAAGACATTCTCAAATAATACACATAACCCTGTCAGGTCTCGAACCCAGGTCTACAGCATGGGAGGCGAGCGCGCTACCAAATAAGCTAAACTGCAGCTTATGATACTACTGAGATCAGTGTAGTAATGTTTTACATGCACAGCATCTACCGATAACCTCCGAGAAAAACCGAACTAGTGTGTGCGCTCTCTTTAAATGTCCGTACGGAAACCAGGAAGTGAAGTCCATGAAAAATTAATATAAAATAAACTATAATACTTATCAGCATGAAAAGTAATAACACACTTAAGCACAACATGAGCAACATTTTAGCATTTGAACCATGTTTCTAGCTATTATTGTTTAGGACTAGTAGCGTGCGGAGGAAACCGGAATAAAGAGTGACGATAATAAGAGTGTGCGCAATCACACTAAATAGGTGTGTAACTGAAATAAATAAATGTTTTAATTAGGGCTGTCAATCGATTAAAATATTTAATCGCGATTAATCGCATGATTGTCATGAGTTAACTCGTGATTAATCGCAACTTAATTGCACATTTTTATCCATTCTAAATATATCTTCAGTTAATACTTTTTTAGTTTTTAATACTCTAATCAACATGGGTGTGGACAAATATTGAAATGTATGTTGTTTATTATTAGTGAAACCATATTCAACATAGAGCATGAAGACTAGACATGTTTCAGAGTTCATAGATATTTTTCTTGTTCATGTCTATTAAACATATGAAAAGAAGAACATAGAAAACAATGACTTCTTCCTTTGCACTGAGCGATTTACTGACACAAACCTGTTAACAATTTCAGATCACTTCTTCTAAACATGCACAGTGTACCTTTATTACTGAAACCACCTTAAATATAGAGCATAAAGAACATAGACATGTTTTCAAATAACTTGTTCATGACAAACACATGAAGAAAAGAACAGAACACAGGTTCACATTCCATCTCCACTGAAAAGAGTCTAGTGTTGTCTGCCTTTGGCGAGGGGCAGGAGAGGGGCAGGAGAGGGGCAGGAGAGCTCTCTGTATCAGCTGTATGCTTCACCATCAAGTGATATTTTAAACTCGAGGTGCTGCGGTGAGAACTTCATTCACATCCACAATAAATGCAGACTTTTGTCTCGTCAACAGAACCATCAGACATCGTTTTATATATAAAGAAGACGCTTTTCTTTCTCAGTTTCTGTTTGCTGCTGCATCTCCCATTTCCCAAACTACGGGCAAGGCCAAGGGTCAAACAGAAAATGCGCGCTGCATTAATCGCGCGTTAATAAAATTAGTGCCATTAAAATGAATTTGCATTAACGCATTATTAACGCGTTAATTTTGACAGCCCTAGTTTTAATGCACACAGTGTAATGTGTATAAAATCAGAGTAATTCCTCAATAATTGTATTTAATGTCTGACTTGACAAACTCAGGATGTAAGATACAGATGATTTCCACAATGAACTAGATTTTTACTCTGAATTTTTATCTGAATTATTTATTCATTAATTTATTTATTAATTATGTATTTATTCAGGTCTTAGATGTAATTCTATAACATTAGAAACATTGTGACAGTTTTCTTCACCTGGTTTAGGTGGGAAGAGAGGTGTGTAAGTCTCACTCAGTATCAGAACCTGCTGAAAGACTACTACTCAACCTCCACCAGGTCAAAGTGAGTGACAGTGAACCGGTTTAAACCTAAGCACTGACCCCAAACACCATCCTCATTACCTTCACTGACCCCAAACACCATCCTCATTACCTTCACTGACCCCAAACACCATCCTCATCATCATCACTGACCCCAAACACCATCATCATCATCATCATCACTGACCCCAAACACCATCATCATCATCATCACTGACCCCAAACACCATCATCATCATCATCACTGACCCCAAACACCATCATCATCATCATCACTGACCCCAAACACCATCATCATCATCATCACTGACCCCAAACACCATCATCATCATCATCACTGACCCCAAACACCATCATCATCATCACTGACCCCAAACACCACCATCATCATCATCACTGACCCCAAACACCACCATCATCATCATCACTGACCCCAAACACCACCATCATCATCATCACTGACCCCAAACACCACCATCATCATCACTGACCCCAAACACCACCATCATCATCATCACTGACCCCAAACACCACCATCATCATCATCACTGACCCCAAACACCACCACCATCATCATCATCACTGACCCCAAACACCACCATCATCATCATCATCACTGACCCCAAACACCACCATCATCATCATCACCATCATCATCATCACTGACCCCAAACACCACCACCATCATCATCATCACTGACCCCAAACACCACCACCATCATCATCATCACTGACCCCAAACACCACCACCATCATCATCATCACTGACCCCAAACACCACCACCATCATCATCATCACTGACCCCAAACACCACCACCATCATCATCATCACTGACCCCAAACACCACCACCATCATCATCATCACTGACCCCAAACACCACCACCATCATCATCATCACTGACCCCAAACACCACCACCATCATCATCATCACTGACCCCAAACACCACCACCATCATCATCATCACTGACCCCAAACACCACCACCATCATCATCATCACTGACCCCAAACACCACCACCATCATCATCATCACTGACCCCAAACACCACCACCATCATCATCATCACTGACCCCAAACACCACCACCATCATCATCATCACTGACCCCAAACACCACCACCATCATCATCATCACTGACCCCAAACACCACCACCATCATCATCATCACTGACCCCAAACACCACCACCATCATCATCATCACTGACCCCAAACACCACCACCATCATCATCATCACTGACCCCAAACACCACCACCATCATCATCATCACTGACCCCAAACACCACCACCATCATCATCATCACTGACCCCAAACACCACCACCATCATCATCATCACTGACCCCAAACACCACCACCATCATCATCATCACTGACCCCAAACACCACCACCATCATCATCATCACTGACCCCAAACACCACCACCATCATCATCATCACTGACCCCAAACACCACCACCATCATCATCATCATCACTGACCCCAAACACCACCACCATCATCATCATCACTGACCCCAAACACCACCACCATCATCATCATCACTGACCCCAAACACCACCACCATCATCATCATCACTGACCCCAAACACCACCACCATCATCATCATCACTGACCCCAAACACCACCACCATCATCATCATCATCACTGACCCCAAACACCACCACCATCATCAGCATCACTGACACCAAACACCACCACCATCATCATCATCATCACTGACCCCAAACACCACCACCATCATCATCATCACTGACCCCAAACACCACCACCATCATCATCATCACTGACCCCAAACACCACCACCATCATCATCATCACTGACCCCAAACACCACCACCATCATCATCATCACTGACCCCAAACACCACCACCATCATCATCATCACTGACCCCAAACACCACCACCATCATCATCATCACTGACCCCAAACACCACCACCATCATCATCATCACTGACCCCAAACACCACCACCATCATCATCATCACTGACCCCAGACACCACCACCATCATCATCATCACTGACCCCAGACACCACCACCATCATCATCATCACTGACCCCAGACACCACCACCATCATCATCATCACTGACCCCAGACACCACCACCATCATCATCATCACTGACCCCAGACACCACCACCATCATCATCATCACTGACCCCAGACACCACCACCATCATCATCATCACTGACCCCAGACACCACCACCATCATCATCATCACTGACCCCAGACACCACCACCATCATCATCATCACTGACCCCAGACACCACCACCATCATCATCATCACTGACCCCAGACACCACCACCATCATCATCATCACTGACCCCAGACACCACCACCATCATCATCATCACTGACCCCAGACACCACCACCATCATCATCATCACTGACCCCAGACACCACCACCATCATCATCATCACTGACCCCAGACACCACCACCATCATCATCATCACTGACCCAGACACCACCACCATCATCATCATCACTGACCCCAGACACCACCACCATCATCATCATCACTGACCCCAGACACCACCACCATCATCATCATCACTGACCCCAGACACCACCACCATCATCATCATCACTGACCCCAGACACCACCACCATCATCATCATCACTGACCCCAGACACCACCACCATCATCATCATCACTGACCCCAGACACCACCACCATCATCATCATCACTGACCCCAGACACCACCACCATCATCATCATCACTGACCCCAGACACCACCACCATCATCATCATCACTGACCCCAGACACCACCACCATCATCATCATCACTGACCCCAGACACCACCACCATCATCACTGACCCCAGACACCACCACCATCATCATCACTGACCCCAGACACCACCACCATCATCATCATCACTGACCCCAGACACCACCACCATCATCATCATCACTGACCCCAGACACCACCACCATCATCATCATCACTGACCCCAGACACCACCACCATCATCATCATCACTGACCCCAGACACCACCACCATCATCATCATCACTGACCCCAGACACCACCACCATCATCATCATCACTGACCCCAGACACCACCACCATCATCATCATCACTGACCCCAGACACCACCACCATCATCATCATCACTGACCCCAGACACCACCACCATCATCATCATCACTGACCCCAGACACCACCACCATCATCATCATCACTGACCCCAGACACCACCACCATCATCATCATCACTGACCCCAGACACCACCACCATCATCATCATCACTGACCCCAGACACCACCACCATCATCATCATCACTGACCCCAGACACCACCACCATCATCATCATCACTGACCCCAGACACCACCACCATCATCATCATCACTGACCCCAGACACCACCACCATCATCATCATCACTGACCCCAGACACCACCACCATCATCATCATCACTGACCCCAGACACCACCACCATCATCATCATCACTGACCCCAGACACCACCACCATCATCATCATCACTGACCCCAGACACCACCACCATCATCATCATCACTGACCCCAGACACCACCACCATCATCATCATCACTGACCCCAGACACCACCACCATCATCATCATCACTGACCCCAGACACCACCACCATCATCATCATCACTGACCCCAGACACCACCACCATCATCATCATCACTGACCCCAGACACCACCACCATCATCATCATCACTGACCCCAGACACCACCACCATCATCATCATCACTGACCCCAGACACCACCACCATCATCATCATCACTGACCCCAGACACCACCACCATCATCACCATCACTGACCCCAGACACCACCACCATCATCATCATCACTGACCCCAGACACCACCACCATCATCAGCATCACTGACCCCAAACACCACCACCATCATCATCATCACTGACCCCAGACACCACCATCATCATCACTGACCCCAGACACCACCATCATCATCGTCACTGACCCCAAACACCACCATCATCATCGTCACTGACCCCAAACACCACCATCATCATCATCACTGACCCCAAACACCACCATCATCATCATCACTGACCCCAAACACCACCACCATCATCATCATCACTGACCCCAGACACCACCACCATCATCATCATCACTGACCCCAGACACCACCACCATCATCATCATCACTGACCCCAGACACCACCACCATCATCACTGACCCCAGACACCTTCATCACCATCACTGACCCCAGACACCACCACCATCATCATCATCACTGACCCCAGACACCACCACCATCATCATCATCACTGACCCCAGACACCACCACCATCATCATCATCACTGACCCCAGACACCACCACCATCATCATCATCACTGACCCCAGACACCACCACCATCATCATCATCACTGACCCCAGACACCACCACCATCATCATCATCACTGACCCCAGACACCACCACCATCATCATCATCACTGACCCCAGACACCACCACCATCATCATCATCACTGACCCCAGACACCACCACCATCATCATCATCACTGACCCCAGACACCACCACCATCATCATCATCACTGACCCCAGACACCACCACCATCATCATCATCACTGACCCCAAACACCTTCATCACCATCACTGACCCCAAACATCACCACCATCACTGACCCCAAACATCATCATTACCTTCATTGACCCGAAACACTGTCACCTTCATCACTATTCATCACCATTTTTTCATATATAGTTGTATTAGTGTGCAGATACAATCTGTGTGTGTGTGTGTGTCAGGTGTTGCGGAGCAGCCTGGAGGCCAGTGTGAAGCGGAGTAGCCGTGACTCTGCGGGCGAGGAGTCAGAGGGCGAGTGGGTCGAAGAACAGATCGAAAGGGACGACAGTAATGACAGTATCTGTGACGTCACTCTTCCCCCCTCCCCCAAACCAAGCCAACCAATCAGGAATCAGCCCAGCCCCGGTGACCTCATTGTGCTTGATTTTGGCCCCTCCCCTATAGGCATGTTATCACTTCTGATGAGTGTGTTTCCGTTCACTGCAGTTCTGATAAAGAGAAACAGAACACACACACAGGGCTACACTCCAGATCTCCCTACACCCGGGGGTTCAGGTGGCCCCAAAATACCCCCATGTTAGCAATTAACCCAAATAAACACTTACACTCAGATTGGACTTTTCTCCACTGGTTCATGGCAGTTATCATGTGTGGTGTACCTCAGGGCTTTAGTTTAGGCCCGGGTTTTATCTTTATGATCATTATGGTTCTGTTTTACACTCGTAAGAGCAGGTGAATGGAAATGCACACTAAACAGGTACTGGGTATGTCATGCAGACAGTGAAGGAAGTGTGTGTGTGTGTGTGTTAGGCCGTAAGTCTGAGCGCTGTCTCTCAGCTAAGCGGAAGGAGAATGTTGAGTCCTGTATCCCTACTAAACCAGTTCTGATGAAGAAAAGAAACAAGAGGTCCAACAGAACCCAACAGGACACACCACGTAAACACACACACACACACACACACTAACACTTACTTGCACAGCTTTTAAATATTTTTTATTTATTTTCCTGGAACTATTTTCCAATTTCTCTGGAAACTTTATGTACACTCACATCTCTCTCTCTCTCTCTCTCTCTCTCACTCTCTGTGTCAGGTCGTGGTAGTGTTTTAGAGCGCCCCCTGTCTGCAGTGTGTAAAGTGCAGGAGGAGCGAGACTCAGAGGAGACAGTGCTCAGTGTGTTGCAGGCGCTACAAAATGAGAACTCCCCCTCACACACACCTGCACCAGACAAACATCATCATACACTCTCACCTGAGCTCCAACACCCCCGAGATCTACAGAGGAATGTGCTCAGCTTCAGTCCGGTACACACACACACACACACACACACACACACGATTATTTCTGAGTTACTCTGCTAAACTGTAATCCCCCATTTTACTCTAGTAGTGATGCAAATGAGAATGTCAGTGGTCCGTTTGATTGCTTCCTGTCTCTCTCTCAGCAGGTGAACTGCTCCATCACAGAGCAGCCAGACATCAACCATAATATTCAGGAGGAAGAGGAGGATGAAGATGAGAACCAATTAATCAGAGCCATGCATAGGATCACACTGATGGGGCCCAGGTAACCTTACACACTCCAACATCCACAGTGTTTTCAGTGATTATCCAGGTCCAATTCTTTATTTCATTCTCTCTCTCTCTCTTTCTCTGTGTGTCTCTCTCTCTCTCTCTCTCTCTCTCTCTGTATCTCTCTCTCTCTCTCTCTCTCTCTCTCCCTCTCTCAAATTCAAATGAGCTTTATTGGCATGACAGATTGAACATGTATTGCCAAAGCATTTAAAAGGGGTAAAGATTGCAAACAAAATTAACAAACAAATAAATAAAATAGCAAAATGAAAGCATTAAATTTACAGGTATGCGTGAGGTGTGTGTGTGTGTGTGTGTGTGTGAGTCATGAGCGCGTCACTGATTGGTGGACTCTTTTGTGATAGGCGTGGATGTATGGAGCTGCCAGGGAAATATAGTCTCTTTTTTCTCCCAGTAAATACTGGAGTTTTGTGTCGTTCTCCAGTTTGATGAAGTCCGGACAAATCCGCTCAAATTTAGGAAAGAACTGTTTTGGAATTTCCTGGTAGTTTGGACAGGATGTGAGGAAGTGGAGCTCTGTCTCTACCTCTCCTTGGTTACAGTACAGACAGAACCTGCTCTCTCTGGGCAGCCAGCTCTGTCTGTATCTGCCCCTCTCTATAGCCAGGCTGTGGTCACTGAGTCTGTATCTGCCCCTCTCTATAGCCAGGCTGTGGTCACTGAGTCTGTATCTGCCCCTCTCTATAGCCAGGCTGTGGTCACTGAGTCTGTATCTGCCCCTCTCTATAGCCAGGCTGTGGTCACTGAGTCTGTATCTGCCCCTCTCTATAGCCAGGCTGTGGTCACTGAGTCTGTATCTGCCCCTCTCTATAGCCAGGCTGTGGTCACTGAGTCTGTACTCAGGTATTCTGTTGTTGTGTATTCTCTGTTTAGCGCAAAATAGCATTGTAGTTTGCTTTGATTTTGTGTTGTTTCAGTCCAGTAAGTGAGATAATATTCTTTCTGTGTGTTAATCATTTGGTTGGGCCGAATTCTGTGGATGAGGTGGTCAGTGTCCTGAGGTTGGTCAGTGTCCTGAGGCTGGTCAGTGTTAGTCAGATTAGTTTGTTTGTGGAGTCTCAGGACCAGCTGAATGAGGGGGCTTTTTTCTATGTTGGCTTCATGGTTTTTAAGGGCTTTAAAATGATGAGTCGGGGTCACTCCATTTCAGATGTTTCCAGAATTTGATGGCTCTTTTCTCGATGTGGATTAATAGAGGGGTATTGTCCTAATTCTGCCCTGCATGTGGTGTTAGATGTGTTCCTCTGTACCCTGAGGATGCTCCTACAGAACTCTGCATGCAGGGCTTCTACTGGGTTTTTGTCCCGTTTGTTGAATTCCTGATTTAGGAGAGGACCCCAGACTTCACTACCATACAGTGCAATAGGTTCTAGAACTGATTGGAATATTTTGAGCCAGATTCTAATTGGGATTTGAACTGGAATAAATTTTTTAATGGCATAGAAAGCCCTTCTTGCTTTCTCCTTCAGTTCATTCACAGCCAGGTTGAGGTTTCCATTTGCCCTGAATTTCAGCTCGAGGTATGTGTAATTAGTGACATGATCAATTTTGGTGATACCGAGGGTGAAACTGCGTCTCTTTCCCTGAACTCTGGGTCGTTTTTGAAAGGTTAGGACCTTTGTCTTGGTTGGGTTTATAGTCAGGGCCCAGGTCTGACTGAACCTGTGCAGGATGTGGAGGTTCTGCTGTAGAGCCTCGTCTGTAGGAGACAGCAGGACCAGATCATCTGCATAGAGGAGGAACTTTATACTGGAGTGGTGTAGTGTGAGACCGGGTGCTGGTGACTGTTCTAATAATTTTGCCAGTTCATTAATGTATATATTGAAGAGGGTTGGTGATAGTGGACAGCCCTGCCTCAAGCCCCGCCCTTGAATGAAGAATTCAGTTTGTTTATTTCCAATTTTAATTGCACATTTATTGTTTGAGTACATTGTTTTTATGATATTGTATGTTTTACCCCCTATACCAATTTCCATGAGTTTATATAATAATCCTTGGTGCCAAATTGAATCAAAAGCTTTCTGAAAATCTACAAAGCAAGCAAATATTTTGGTTTTGTTTTGGTTGATATGTTTGTCAGTTAGAGTGTGCAGTGTAAAGATGTGGTCTGATGTTCTGTAATTTGGTAAGAATCCAATCTGACTTCTGCTTAGACATGGCGCTCGGTAAGGAAGTCTATGAGTCTCGTATTGATGATGCTGCAGAACAACTTCCCCAGATTACTGCTTACACAAATGCCTCTGGAATTGTTTGGGTCTAATTTGTCTCCACTCTTGAAGATGGACGTTATGACTCCTTTATTCCAGGCGTCAGGGAAATGACCGACACTCAGAACCAAGTTGAACAGTTTTAGTATGGCCAGTTTTAATTTGTGGTCAGTATTTTTGAGCATTTCATTCAGAATACCATCTGGTCCACTTGCTTTTTTATTTTGTAAGGCCTGGATTTTATCACTCAGTTCTTTTTCTGTAATGGGGAAGTCTAATGGGTTTGATGTTTACTGATGGTTCCATATTGATCATTTTTTCATAGATTTGGGTTTGTTCTGGATTCATTTGTATTTTGCTGTAAAGTTGTTTGAAATGATTTTTCCAGATGTCTCCATTCTGAATGGCCACTTGTTCGTGTTGTTTTTTTATTTAGAAAATGCCAATTGTCCCAGAAACTGTTTCTTCAATACTTCAGTACTTTGGAGCTGATTTTGGACGTACTGTTCTCTCTTCTTTCTGAGTGTATGTTTGTATTGTTTAAGTTCCTCACAGTATTGATGGCGTAGATCCGTGTTGTTTGGGTCTCTGTGTTTTTTATTTGATAGGTGTCTTAAATTTTTCCTCATAGTTTTACAGTCTAAATCAAACCATTTTTCATTCTCTTGATTGATTTTACGAATATTCTTAGAGCATTTGAGGTTAGATAATGTTGCCAAATAATCAAAAATGTAATGTATGTTCTGCACAGCCAGATTCACACCGTCTCCATTGTGAGGATAAAAGTTATTTAGAAAGTTGTTTATAAGTGAGCGTATTTTTGGGTGGTTGATTGATGTCAGATATTTTTCTGTGCTGTTTTGAGTCCATCTGTAGCGTTCTCTCGTGTTATTCAGCTGACTGGGCTGTGAGTGTATGGTGGTGTTTTTGGTTCTTTTGAGATACACTGTGATTTGGCTGTGATCTGATGATGGTGTTAGTGGTTTGACTGGGAATGCTCTGAAGGAGAATGGATCTATGTCTGTGATCATATAGTCGACTGTTGAGCAACCATGAAACGAACTATAGGTGTATCGAGAGTGACTTCATCAGTTCTGCGCCATGTTTCTTGTAGTATGATAATGTCTATATTTGATGTTTTTTTGAAATTCAAGGGTTTTACTTTTGTATCTAAAACTGGATGAATTGATGCCTCTTATATGTTCCACATTGTAATAGTTAGTGATTTCATTTTTTTTTTCAATAAATTTAAGAAATTCAACAATCTTAAAAGCCCTCTAGAGTAACACAAACCCACCAACAACTAAGTATACATATATACATATGTATCTCTCTCTCTCTCTCTCTCTCTCTCTCTCTCTTTCTCTCTCAGTCAGCAGAAGAGGTTGTTGAAGGCTCTGGAGAATATTGAGACAGATTCTCAAGCACATATCAGTAGCAGCAATTCCCCAACAACTGTAAGTGTGTGTGTGTGTGTGTACATGCATGCCTGCACTGTTTACTTATTTATTCATGGTTATTCATGGTCAGTGTAACTGTTAGCCAGCATCAGGGGGTCAGTGCATGTCACTGTTGGATTCAAGCTTAGTATTATATATGGAAAAAAGTTTTCACTAAAATTCAGCATTTATTATTTGACTTTTTTTGTTTAATTATAATGAAATGTTCATGAATGCGTACATTACATACAGTCTGCCATTAACATCGCTGTGAAGTGTTCATTTATGTAAACCGTGGGATCAGATAAACACTTGTGTGTGCTCTATCTGGAGCAGTATGTTGATGTGTTTACAATGACAGAGGAGGCGGGGCTCAGCAGAGGCTATTTATGTTACCATGGAGATTTTGTCCAACTGGGGTGGTGGTGGTGGTGGACGAGTGGGGCTGACGGAGGTCCAGTTCTTCTGCAAGAAGAACCGCAAACTTTACATCTCTCCACATGACCTGGACATCCGGAATGCTGATCAGCCCGGGAATCTTGCTGCGCTGGTCAATGGCAAGACTAAAGTGAGACACAGAGCCCTAAAATCACTGACCTTTATTCACAGGTTTATACTAATGCTTATTCACAGGGTGGACAAGCCACATGGATCTTATTATTATTAATCTCTGTGTGTGTGTGTGTGTTTACAGACCACTAAAGAGCGGGACATGTGGGTGTGTTGGTTCCATGCACCAGTGCAGTTGTACTTTGTGGTGAGAAACGCAGATCGCTCTCCGGACTTCAGCATCACTCGCATTAAAATATGGAATTATAATCACAGTCTGAACGTGAGAACACACACACACACATTCCTGAGAATGTTCTGAAACACTAATGACATCTTAAAGGGGATGTATTTGTGTTGAATTAAATAATTATTGTTAATGATGATGGTTTGTTTAATATTTAAGTTCTGATTAAATCTGATTATGAAGGTCTTTACATTTTCATTCAGATCAAATTAAAAATCTCTGAATGTCTGTAATAACACTTTAAAAAAGTTAATATATATCTGCATTCTTATAAACATTTGTGTGTGCTTGAGGAGTGTGAGAGAGAGAGAGAGAGAGAGAGAGAGAGAGAAAATGGAGCAGTTGGAGATTAGCTGTAGGAGATTATCTGAGTCAAGCTTCAGTTTGTGTTTGTCTGTGTGTGTGTGTGTGTGTGTGTGTCAGCATACGTGTGAAGCTCCATCTACACACATCTTATTACACATCCACACACAAACATATATTCAGGTTTTGTGTGTGTGTTTCCCATTAGGAGCTGGCTGTAGGAGCGCGGGATGTGCGTGTGTATGTGAACAGCACGCTGGTGTTTGATGGTCAGTTAGAAAAAGGCTGTGGTAACCCGGTGTTCGATTACAGCACAACTATCAACCTGGCAGAGCTCCACCTCCCAGAATGCAGTTCTCCCAGCACTGCTTGCTTCAGCCCACATCGCTACGATGACCTGTGTCAGGATCCCAGCCCCGGTCAGTCTGGACTCGGCTCCTTTGTTGTAAAGGAAGTCAGTGAGCGGTCACAGAAAGACGGCGCTTGCACCCCTGTGAGTATCGCCGGCCCTGACAGTATGCAGACTGACTCCATAAAGCACAGAGATTCGCCCCTGGTGGAGAACAGCAGGGAGGCGGTTAACACGGTGACCACCCAGCCAGCTTCACGCGCGGTTCGAGAGCGTCCCCCATGGCTGGAGCCTCAGAATAGAAGGAACAGCAAACACAAACACACTGCAAAGCATAAACTTTCCGTCCTGGATGATGTCTCCTGCAGTCCAGCCAGCGTCTGTGGCCACCAGGTGGCACCACTCACAAACACAACCGAGAGAAGCTGTGAGACTAAACCAGAATCGGATCTGTTAGATACATTGTGCAAGGAGCAACCACACGTCCGAGCGGTCAGTGGGCGCAGAGGGTCTGCGCGTTCACAAATCAAACCACCGAGTCATGATGCAGAGAGATCAGGTAAGACTGCACACAACTCTAAAGCGAACATGGTCTTCAGTGTTCTATTGCTTTTATACAATAAAATAAAACATGAAACGTTGTTCTAGACACCATTTTGTTTAATATGTCCATGTTTCTCGAACTTATCATAGAGGAGCTCAGCCCAGTTGCCCACGGTAACCATCGTCTGCGGTCCCGCTGGCTGACCAAGGCAGACGACAACAAACCCATAACAAAGACAAGATCACCAGACTCACCGACAAAATTTGATCAGACTGAGGGTGATGTTTTTGATGAGTTTCTCCAGCGCTGTTCCCGCCCCTCTGCCGTGACACCGGACCCCGTGACCTCTGACCCTGAAGAGGAGTTTGAGATCCCAGTTCTTCCGCAAGGGCAGCATCTAGTGATGCGTATTCTGTCCACGTGGGGAGACCGTCGCTATGTGGGCCTGAATGGTGTGGAGATATTCGGTGCCAGCGGAGAGCCAGTCAAACCGCTCAGCATCACTGCTGTCGTCACCGGACTACCTGAGAACAACGGCAATGTCTCCAAGGTGATCAATGGTGTCCAGAGCACACAGGACGACTCCCACTTGTGGCTGGCACCATTTGTGGCAGGGAAACGGTGCGAGATCACACTGGACCTTGGAGAGATGCAGCGGCTGGCCATGATCCGTGTGTGGAACTACAATAAATCTCGCATTCACTCCTTTAGAGGGGTGAGAGAAGTGGACATGCTGCTGGATGGACAGAGAATCTTTAAAGGAGAGATCGCTAAAGCATCTGGCACACTGATAGGAGGTGTGTTATTATCCTGAAACCATGTTACTATAATGTGTCAAAATAGTACCACACTCAAGGTTACAGCACTTCAGATGGGGACACTGACATGTAGGTTCCTGAAAACCAGGACACGCATACAGTAAGGTCTAGAGGACAGAGTGGATTAGGAACTCAGGGACAGTGGGAACAGGGATAAGAGGACTATGTGGCTTGGGGTCTAAAGGACCGGGGGGATCAGAAGGAAGACTGAATAAGGACATGGGGAATTGGGAGATTGAGGACAAGAGGACTGTGTGGATTGGGGGACTAGGGGACTGTGTGGATTGGGGGACTAGGGGACTGTGTGGATTGGGGGACTAGGGGACTGTGTGGATTGGGGGACTAGGGGACTGTATGGATTGGGGGACTAGGGGACTGTGTGGATTGGGGGACTAGGGGACTGTATGGATTGGGGGACTAGGGGACTGTGTGGATTGGGGGACTAGGGGACTGTGGATTGGGGGACTAGGGGACTGTGTGGATTGGGGGTCTAGGGGACTGGGTGGATTGGGGGACTACGGGACTGTGTGGATTGGGGGACTAGGGGACTGTGTGGATTGGGGGACTAGGGGACTGTATGGATTGGGGGACTACGGGACTGTGTGGATTGGGGGACTAGGGGACTGTGTGGATTGGGGGACTAGGGGACTGTGTGGATTGGGGGACTAGGGGACTGTGTGGATTGGGGGACTAGGGGACTGTGGATTGGGGGACTAGGGGACTGTGGATTGGGGGGCTAGGGGACTGTGTGGATTGGGGGACTAGGGGACTGTGTGGATTGGGGGACTAGGGGACTGTATGGATTGGGGGACTAGGGGACTGTGTGGATTGGGGGACTAGGGGACTGTGTGGATTGGGGGACTAGGGGACTGTGTGGATTGGGGGACTAGGGGACTGTATGGATTGGGGGACTACGGGACTGTGTGGATTGGGGGACTAGGGGACTGTATGGATTGGGGGACTACGGGACTGTGTGGATTGGGGGACTAGGGGACTGTATGGATTGGGGGACTAGGGGACTGTATGGATTGGGGGACTACGGGACTGTGTGGATTGGGGGACTAGGGGACTGTATGGATTGGGGGACTACGGGACTGTGTGGATTGGGGGACTAGGGGACTGTATGGATTGGGGGACTAGGGGACTGTGTGGATTGGGGGACTATGGGACTGTGTGGATGGGGGGACCAGGGGACTGTGTGGATTGGGGGACTAGGGGACTGTGTGGATTGGGGGACTACGGGACTGTGTGGATTGGGGGACTACGGGACTGTGTGGATTGGGGGACTAGGGGACTGTGTGGATTGGGGGACTACGGGACTGTGTGGATTGGGGGACTAGGGGACTGTGTGGATTGGGGGACTAGGGGACTGTATGGATTGGGGGACTAGGGGACTGTATGGATTGGGGGACTAGGGGACTGTATGGATTGGGGGACTAGGGGACTGTGGATTGGGGGACTAGGGGGCTGTATGGATTGGGGGACTAGGGGACTGTATGGATTGGGGGACTAGGGGACTGTGGATTGGGGGACTGGGGGACGGTATGGATGGGGGGAGTGGGGGACTGTGGGGTTTGGGGGAGTGGGGGACTGTATGGATTGGGGGACTAGGGGACTGTATGGATTGGGGGACTAGGGGACTGTGTGGATTGGGGGACTAGGGGACTGTATGGATTGGGGGACTAGGGGACTGTGTGGATTGGGGGACTAGGGGACTGTATGGATTGGGGGACTAGGGGACTGTATGGATTGGGGGACTAGGGGACTGTGTGGATTGGGGGACTAGGGGACTGTGTGGATTGGGGGACTAGGGGACTGTATGGATTGGGGGACTAGGGGACTATATGGATTGGGGGACTAGGGGACTGTGTGGATTGATGTCTTTAATAATTCTCGCTGTCTCTTAGGTCTGGATCAGTTTGGTGATACAATCCTCTTTACCACGGATGATGAAATCCTGGAAGCCATGTCACGCTTTGATGACACATTTGTGTGTGGTAATGTGGGGGTGGAGTCTGGAGTAGAGGGGGAGGAGCTTCAGCGTCCTCAGACTGCAGATGAAGAAGAAGAAGAAGAAGAGGGAACACCACTCACACAGGCTGGACTCAGGGAGGAACATAAAGC
Organism: Hemibagrus wyckioides; assembly: GCF_019097595.1. NCBI lineage: Eukaryota > Metazoa > Chordata > Actinopteri > Siluriformes > Bagridae > Hemibagrus > Hemibagrus wyckioides. Next base: position 33,715,365 of record NC_080710.1, on the reverse strand, counting down.
TGTAAGAGTGTGTGTGTGTGTGTGTGTGTGTGTGTGTGAGTGTGATAGTAATATGTATTTGTGTGTGTATTTGCAGGAGAACCAGGACACTGCTTTAGAGCCATGTGCTGATTCAGAGAACCCGAATTCTGGTCTTTACACAGGAAAGAGTAAGATGTTCATTCTTCACTGATCTCAGTCTATCACGGTGTGTGTTCTTGTTGCTCTGCAGCAGATAGACCAGAATATACAGAAAGGTGTGTGTGTGTGTAGGTGTGTGTCTGTCTCTGATTTCAACTTGGGGTGATTCTCACTATCTCGGCCTCACTGGGTTGGAGGTTGTGGGGAAGGAGGGTGAGATCATCCCCATTGATATCGCCAAGGTGAAGGCAACACCACGTGACCTCAATGACCTCCCAGAGTATAACGATGACCTTCGCACCCTGGATAAGTGAGTTACACACACACACACCTGCGCACACATCCTGCACACACACACCTACACACATTCACACACACACTCTCTCTCACTATCACTCTCTCAGGTTGTTTGATGGACAGAACATCACCACTGATGATGAACACATGTGGATGATCCCCTTCACCCCTGGCTCTGACCACACCCTCTCCATCCAGTTTGACCAATCACAGACCATCGCTGGCCTCAGGGTCTGGAATTACAACAAGTCACCTGAGGACTCCTACAGAGGGGTGAGAGGGGGAGGGGGGCTTGGTAATGACTGAGTCTCACAGCTCTGTGTGCATATCTAATATGTAATAATGGGGGTGTGTGTGTGTACATCAGGTGCGGGCTTTGTGTGTTTATGTGGATGAAGAGTGTGTCTCTCCACCTGATGGGTTCCTGATCAGGAAAGGACCGGGGAACTGCCACTTTGACTTTGCTCAAGAGATTCTGTTCATCGACTATGTCCAGTCCTCCAGTGTGTGCAAAAACAAAGCTACAGCACACACACACAGGTGAGACATCACACACACACACAAACACAGGTGAGACAGCACACACACACACAGGTGAGACAGCACACACACACACACACAGGTGAGACAGCACACACACACACAGGTGTGACATCACTCACACACACAGGTGAGACATCACACACACACACAGGTGAGACAGCACACACACAGGTGAGACAGCACACACACACACAGGTGAGACAGCACACACACACACACACAGGTGAGACAGCACACACACACACAGGTGTGACATCACTCACACACACAGGTGAGACATCACACACACACACAGGTGAGACAGCACACACACACACAGGTGTGACATCACTCACACACACAGGTGAGACATCACACACACACACACACAGGTGAGGCAACACACACACACACACACAGGTGAGACAGCACACACACACAGGTGTGACATCACTCACATACACAGGTGAGACATCACACACACACAGGTGAGGCAGCACACACACACACAGGTGACACATCACACACACAAACACACACACACACAAACACAGGTGAGACAGCACACACACACACACACAGGTGAGAGAAGTAGTAGTCAAGGTGCAGTCTCCATACATACATAATGCACAGTATACACTGCTGTGCAAATGTAGTACAGTAAGCTTGTGTGTGTGTGTGTGTGCACAGGAGTGAAGAGAAGGCCAGTATGGAGTATGAGGCTCCGCTCATGCCGCTTGGATGTATGCTTTTCTACCGCATGCATATTTATTCTCATTTATTACTTAATAAAATATTTATTCCATTTAGATTCGTTATCATTTACATGTATATACAATATATTATTATTATATATATTATATATCTTATTATATATACTTATTTTATATTAAATATCACAGGCTTTATCCTGTCTCTCTTTTCCTTGACTACGTGTGTGTGTGTGTGTGTGTGTGTGTGTGTGTACAGTTATTTTTCAGTTGCAGCTCTTGACTACGTGGGGTGACCCCTACTACATAGGCCTGAATGGCCTGGAGTTTTATGACCACAATGATGAGAGGATCCCACTCAGTGATAATAGTACACACACACATATACACACACACACACACACCCCTCTGTTTTATATGGTTTCACAGTAGAGCTTAAAGATGTCAAAATATATATAAAGAACTTGTACAATCCAGCTGTTAAGTGTGTGTGTGTGTGTGTGTGTGGTCTTTACGTCTTCTGTTAGATATTGCTGCATTTCCAGACAGTGTGAACGTACTGGATGGTGTGTGTGGAGATGTGAGAACACCAGACAAACTGATCGACAGCATCAATAACACACATGATGGACGTCACATGTGGCTTGCTCCAGTACTGCCTGGCCTGGTGAGGAGTGTGTGTGTGTTCATGAATGGTTTATGAACTTCATGAATGGGTTATTTCATGCAGACTCTGACTCCTAATGCTCTTTGTGTGTGTGTAGGTGAATCGTGTGTATGTGATCTTTGACAAGCCTGTGACCGTCTCTATGATCAAACTCTGGAATTATTCCAAAACACCACAGAGAGGAGTTAAAGAGTTTGGGGTAACACACACACACACCCCACACACACACACGCTTCCTCTCTCACACACTGGATTTTACTCAAACTTGTGTGTGTGTGTGTGTGTGTGTGTGTAGCTCCTTGTGGATGATCTCCTGGTGTATAATGGGATTTTGGAGTGTGTGTCACACCTGTCCCGGGGAATTCTGCCCACCCTCGACCCCATTGTCCCCTACCACACTATACTGTTCACGGACAACACACACATCACACACCGTGAGAGGAATACTGTCATCAGGTACACACACACACACACCGTGAGAGGAATACTGTCATCAGGTACACACACACACACACCGTGAGAGGAATACTGTCATCAGGTACACACACACACACACACACACCGTGAGAGGAATACTGTCATCAGGTACACACACACACACACACACCGTGAGAGAAACACTGTCATCAGGTACACACACACACACACACACACCGTAAGAGAAACACTGTCATCAGGTACACACACACACACACACACACACACTGTGAGAGGAATACTGTCATTAGATACACACACACACACACACATACCGTAAGAGGAATACTGTCATTAGATACACACAAACACACACACCGTAAGAGGAATACTGTCATTAGATACACACACACACACACACCGTAAGAGGAATACTGTCATTAGGTACACACACATACACACACACACACACACCATAAGAGGAATACTGTCATTAGGTACACACACATACACACCGTGAGAGGAATACTATCATCAGGTACACACACACACACACACACACCGTAAGAGGAATACTGTCATCAGGTACACACACACACACACACACACACACACACACACACACACACACACCGTAAGAGGAATACTGTCATCAGGTACACACACACACACACACCGTAAGAGGAATACTGTCATCAGGTACACACACACACACACCGTGAGAGGAATACTGTCATCAGGTACACACACACACACACACACACCGTAAGAGGAATACTGTCATCAGGTACACACACACACACACACACACACACACACACACACACCGTAAGAGGAATACTGTCATCAGGTACACACACACACACACCGTGAGAGGAATACTGTCATCAGGTACACACACACACACCGTGAGAGAAACACTGTCATCAGGTACACACACACACACACACACACACACACCGTAAGAGGAATACTGTCATCAGGTACACACACACACACACACACACACACACACCGTAAGAGGAATACTGTCATCAGGTACACACACACACACACACCGTAAGAGGAATACTGTCATCAGGTACACACACACACACACACACTGTAAGAGGAATACTGTCATCAGGTACACACACACACACACACCGTAAGAGGAATACTGTCATCAGGTACACACACACACACCGTGAGAGAAACACTGTCATCAGGTACACACACACACACACACACACACACACCGTAAGAGGAATACTGTCATCAGGTACACACTCACACACACACACACACACACTGTGGGAGAGTTACTTACAGCAGGTACACACACACACACACACACACACACTGTGAGAGGAATACTGTCATTAGATACACACACACACACACACATACCGTAAGAGGAATACTGTCATCAGGTACACACACACACACACACACACACACCGTAAGAGGAATACTGTCATCAGGTACACACACACACACACACCGTAAGAGGAATACTGTCATCAGGTACACACACACACACACACCGTAAGAGGAATACTGTCATCAGGTACACACACACACACACACACACACACTGTAAGAGGAATACTGTCATCAGGTACACACACACACACACCGTGAGAGGAATACTGTCATCAGGTACACACACACACACACCGTAAGAGGAATACTGTCATCAGGTACACACACACACACACACACACACACACACACACCGTAAGAGGAATACTGTCATCAGGTACACACACACACACACACACACCGTAAGAGGAATACTGTCATCAGGTACACACACACACACACACACACACACACACACCGTAAGAGGAATACTGTCATCAGGTACACAC
>NC_080710.1:33683279-33705779 GCF_019097595.1 Hemibagrus wyckioides | reverse complement strand
ACACACACACACACACACACACCGTAAGAGGAATACTGTCATCAGGTACACACACACACACACACACACACCGTGAGAGGAATACTGTCATCAGGTACACACACACACACACACACACACACACACACCGCGAGAGAAACACTGTCATCAGGTACACACACACACACACACACACACACACCGTGAGAGGAACACTGTCATCAGGTACACACACACACACACCGTAAGAGGAATACTGTCATCAGGTACACACACACACACACACACCGTGAGAGGAATACTGTCATCAGGTACACACACACACACACACACACACACACACACACACACACACACACACACACACACACACACCGTGAGAGGAATACTGTCAATAGGTACACACACACACACACACACACACACACACACACACCGTAAGAGGAATACTGTCATCAGGTACACACACACACACACACACACACACACACACCGTGAGAGGAACACTGTCATCAGGTACACACACACACACACACACACCGTAAGAGGAATACTGTCATCAGGTACACACACACACACACACCTTGAGAGGAATACTGTCATCAGGTACACACACACACACACACACACACACACCGTGAGAGGAATACTGTCATCAGGTACACACACACACACACACCGTGAGAGAAACACTGTCATCAGGTACACACACACACACCGTAAGAGGAATACTGTCATCAGGTACACACACACACACACACCGTAAGAGGAATACTGTCATCAGGTACACACACACACACACACACACACACACACACCGTAAGAGGAATACTGTCATCAGGTACACACACACACACACCGCGAGAGAAACACTGTCATCAGGTACACACACACACACACACACACACACACACACACACACCGTGAGAGGAACACTGTCATCAGGTACACACACACACACACACACACACCGTAAGAGGAATACTGTCATCAGGTACACACACACACACACACACCGTAAGAGGAATACTGTCATCAGGTACACACACACACACACACACACCGTGAGAGGAATACTGTCATCAGGTACACACACACACACACACACACACACACCGTGAGAGGAATACTGTCATCAGGTACACACACACACACACACACACACACACACACACACCGTGAGAGAAACACTGTCATCAGGTACACACACACACACACACCTTGAGAGGAATACTGTCATCAGGTACACACACACACACACACACACACCGTGAGAGAAACACTGTCATCAGGTACACACACACACACACACACCTTGAGAGGAACACTGTCATCAGGTACACACACACACACACACACACACACCGTGAGAGAAACACTGTCATCAGGTACACACACACACACACACACACACACACCGTGAGAGGAATACTGTCATCAGGTACACACACACACACACACACCGTGAGAGGAATACTGTCATCAGGTACACACACACACACACACACACACACACACCGTAAGAGGAATACTGTCATCAGGTACACACACACACACACACACACACACACACACACACCGTAAGAGGAATACTGTCATCAGGTACACACACACACACACACACACACACACACACACCGTGAGAGGAACACTGTCATCAGGTACACACACACACACACACCGTAAGAGGAATACTGTCATCAGGTACACACACACACACACACCTTGAGAGGAATACTGTCATCAGGTACACACACACACACACACACACACACCGTGAGAGGAATACTGTCATCAGGTACACACACACACCGTGAGAGAAACACTGTCATCAGGTACACACACACACACACACCGTAAGAGGAATACTGTCATCAGGTACACACACACACACACACCGTAAGAGGAATACTGTCATCAGGTACACACACACACACACACACACACACACCGTAAGAGGAATACTGTCATCAGGTACACACACACACACACCGCGAGAGAAACACTGTCATCAGGTACACACACACACACACACACACACACACACACACACACACCGTGAGAGGAACACTGTCATCAGGTACACACACACACACACACACACCGTAAGAGGAATACTGTCATCAGGTACACACACACACACACACACCGTAAGAGGAATACTGTCATCAGGTACACACACACACACACACACACCGTGAGAGGAATACTGTCATCAGGTACACACACACACACACACACACACACACACACCGTGAGAGGAATACTGTCATCAGGTACACACACACACACACACACACACACACACACACACACACACACACACCGTGAGAGAAACACTGTCATCAGGTACACACACACACACACACCTTGAGAGGAACACTGTCATCAGGTACACACACACACACACACACACACACACACCGTGAGAGAAACACTGTCATCAGGTACACACACACACCTTGAGAGGAATACTGTCATCAGGTACACACACACACACACACACACACCGTGAGAGAAACACTGTCATCAGGTACACACACACACACACACACACACACACACACACCGTGAGAGGAATACTGTCATCAGGTACACACACACACACACACCGTGAGAGGAATACTGTCATCAGGTACACACACACACACACACACACACACACACACACACACACACCGTAAGAGGAATACTGTCATCAGGTACACACACACACACACACACACATTCTTGTACTTGCTACTTAGTGAGGACCGGGTAAAAAGACCCACAAAGTGAGGACCGGCATTTCTGAGGCACATATAAACACATAGTCATTCTGGACACTAGAGGGCCCCCTTAATGAATACATTCCTTTAGATTACATAAAACACCAAGTTTTAGAAAAAGTTTTTAACCAACAATGTGAGGACCAGGCACTCAGTGCATTTGTATTGTCTCACAGTACTTTACAGGTGAGAATAAGTAGGCATAATCTTTGTTTATTGAGGAAGTTTGGCAGTTTTATATTTTTTTCATGTGGATTGCTACCTAAATACTCTGCTTCTACCCCTTATTTACAGTAGTGCTCAACTAAGATACCATTTATTGTTTTCGAATATTGAGTCAAATTGTTGGCACATACATTCCTGGTGACACTAAATCAGACTCTGTACCTAAATAGAACCAAATCTTCATTAATAAACATCTGTTTACCTACTATTTCATGTCAAAATGCTGCCTGTAAGATAGCTCTATTATCATAAGCCGTAATGATTATTGTTTAATTTTAAAACAAAGAACGTAACCAGCATTCAAATATCAATCATTTATTAAAACAATACTGAATACATGAATATGAACACTGAATGCATGACGAAAGTTAAAATTCCAGCTGCTTCTTGACTTTGATCATTTCATTATACACAAAGTACTTAACGTCTTTCCATGTTCAAGTGTGGAGTAATGGAGATTCTTTCCCAATGCACAGCTGGCAGTCTTTTTTTGCTGGCACCCTCCTTAGGGCAATAAACCTGGCCATGCTTTGCAGAACTGCACACCTCTCCTGTTCAGTCCAGGGTCTCTTGATTTGTATTTTCCATACATCTATAAATCAGGGAAAAAAAAGTGTTTATTAAAGGATAGGTTTAGCATTTTTAAACTAGCACTCCAAGAATAACAGCAAGTCAAAATATTTTCATTTACATCTGCTAAATTCCCTAAAAGTAAATGCAAATATCTTGAATCTAGTTGTTCTATTGCCTAATAATCTTGCTTCTATCGTGGAAAAATATAAACAGGTTGAATAATTTTACAGGAATTCATCTTACTGTCTATGCATGATCTTGTAGTCGTCTTTTTTTTCGCCCCTTAATAGGGAGTCTTGTGGAAGTGACGTTTCGCTCCTCTCCATCTAAGAAACATTGGTACAGTAAAAATATGAAATATTCAGAACATTTGTGTTTAATGCCTAGACTCACCCCAATCATCATCATGTCGCCATTTAGGTCCAGCCTTCTTGTGTGTCATAACAGACAATCTAATGGTGGACTGTGTTTCCTCCTCTCCATCTGTGAAAGGACATATTAGATTAGATTAGATTCACCCGTCACTGCACATGTGGTACAAGGCAATGAAATACACTAACCATCAGAAGTGCATTTTCACAGTGCAAAATAATTTGCATATATAAACAGTATACACAGTACAGAGTGAGAGAGGTAAATGTGTGCAAATCAGAAAATGATTATAGGTGGGTGCAATAAGGAAGGTATTGTATACCATGATAAAGAATTTGCATATAACTGTATACAGGAGTTCTATACAATGAGTGCAATGATTTTAGATGTATGCAATGAGGAAGATATATACCATGATAATTTGCATATGTAAACTGAACACAGAAAAGGTTAGATACACTGAGTGCAACAAAATGAAGATATATAGCATAAAATAATATGCATATGTAAATACACAGAGAAAGATTTTGTGCAATGAGGGTAATGATTATAGAGGATTGCTAAGACGGAACATATTGTATACCATGGTTATGAAATTGTGGTTTGAGAAGATTATACACACTACCAGTCAAAAGTTTGGACACACCTTTTAATTCAATGTTTTTTGTTTAGGGATTTATTTTCTACATTCTAGAACAATACTGGAGATTTCAAAACTATGAAATAACACACATGGACTTCAGTAATCCATATGTAACGACAACAAAAACCAGTCAGTTGTTATTTTAAGACACGAAGGTCAGGTGTTCTGGAATAGTTCTTGCAGGAACAGTATTGTCAAGTGCATTTGCAAAACCCATCAAGCCCCATGATGAAACTGGCTCACATGAAGACCATCCCAGTAAAGCAAGACCAAAACTGACCTCTGCTGCAGAGGAGAAGTTCATTTAGAGTTACCAGCCTCAGAAATCACCAATTAACAGCACCTCAGATTAGAGGCGTTATGAAGGCTTTACAGAGCATCAGTAGCAGACATATCTCAATATCAACTGTTCAAAGGACATTATTGTGGATTTCAGCCGCCTTCAGCATTGTTTTACAATGTAGAGAGAAATAAACATCAGGAAAGACCATGGGATTAGAAGGTGTGTCCAAACTTTTCACTGGTAGTGTACATGTGTGAAAATTGTTATTGAGAGTAGAATAAGGGAGATTATATACAATATACAATATGTGTAACAGTTATGAATAGTGCAATCCTGAGTGTTTAAGTTTATGTACAGTAGCGAGTTGTGAGTAGCAATTACGGGTTGTGCAATCCTATTTACAGCGTCTGTATAGAAGTATGTTATAAGTAGTGCAAGGCAAGTTCTTCTAATCAATATTAGGTTGAAAGTACTCAAGTCTGCATTTGAGAAAGTTGACACCAAGTATTGTACTCATACTGAGAACATTGTTTTCAATGCCTGGACTCACCCCTCTCACCATCACCACCACTATCACCCTGTCGTCTTTTAGCTGCAGTCTTCTTTCGCCTCTTAACAGGGGATCTTGTAGCAGTCCTCTTTCGCATCATAGCAGACAATACTTTGGTGTTCCGTGGTTCCTCCTCTCCATCTGTGAAAAAGAACATTAATAAAGCAAATTTTAAACTAGGCATTTGAGGAAGCTGACAAAGTACTGACCCAAGACTGAACATTTAATGCCTGGACTCACCCCCATCATCATCATGTCTTTCAGCTGTAGTCTTCTTTGGCCTCTCAACAGTTAAGCCTGTGGTGATTAGGTGTGGCTGTGCTCCATCTGATAAAAGGGCATATATTAGTACAGGACAAACCCACGTTAATCCTCAGTCACCATCATTGTTTGGAAAGGCTACCTATTCTTGCCCATCTAACATTAGAATACCAGTGGACATTTGACACTTTACCTAAGAATAATGATAAATCAAAATTATTCAGCAGGAGAGAGATGCATACCAAGATAGATCAATTTCATAGTGACTAACAATTCACATGAATCACAAAAAAAAAAAAACATACTTTGCAAAAATGCACAGTGAGTTTGTTAATCACAAAATTAAATACATCCACTAAAACTACCATTCTAATTTAATAAGCCGAAAAATTGTAGGGAAAAAAACATTACTATTCATTGACATACCAAAAACCACAGAGTCCAGTGTCTCCAGACTTTTCCCTTTAAGTGACTTTGCTCCGCTCTCCATTGCAAATAAAAGTTTCCCAATCTTGGCCACCTGAAAAGTTCTCTCTGTTTGGTGACGATCACAGTGAACTCTTATATCATGTCCAATAAAACAAGCTACTTGTTCCAGTTCTTGATTGTCAAAGTCCAAAAGCTGGCATAAGGTGGCAACATGCTTTCTCAGTTTTGTTGATCTAAGGAGCTCTGGATTTTTGGCCTTGCATGCTTCAGAAAATTTCCTCAAGCAGTCACGTCCACGAATATTGGTGGTTGTACCGATCCTTGCAAATAAAAATGGGTTGTCATCCAGTACACCAACTTCTTTTCGTTTTTTGATCAGGAAGTCAAGAGAGGATTTAGTACGCTCAAGAAGGAGAACAGGCACTTTTCTACCTCTTTTTCCACGTATCACTATTCGTGTCAGCCTGTGGCTCAGCTGCTTTTCCACTGGTGATAGGGTCTCATATATGTCTTTGTTAACAGGGCCTGTATCTGCTTTAAAATACATCTCCAAGGTTAAACGTAATGCTTCTCCTTCGCACTTCTTATTAAAAACTATTATTTGTGCGAGAAGGCTCTCACTTAACATTTTGTATGCTGTGGTGCTCACGTTTCTATGTAACTCTGCCTTGGCCTCATCCTCAACATTCCTCAAGTAGTTCTGAAGAGTAACAATATCCTCTGTCAAAGAAACACAGTCTTCATTGCTCCACCTTCGTTGTTCTATTGTACTACGAGCATTAGCCGACACGTAACTGGACCAGGAATAATCTAGCAATTCCTTGAATTTTTTAGCTTTCTTTTCAGCCAAAACATCCGACGTCATCAAACAATGGCCAATCCAGGTTTCTGTTGCTCCTTTAAGAGAAAATCCAATTTTGACTGCAGTAGATGGCTTTCCGTATTCACCTGTGTTTGCACTATAGTTCGACACCCTCCTGGCTGCTTTAATTACCAGTTCAAATTTTACTGGATCACATATCTTTTAGTGTTTTGACACTACTATCAATTTCCTTGGCAGCCAACACAAACCTCCCCAGTTCTCTCATCTTTTGTGCAATGTATCTATGCTGAGATTGTTCACGGTGTTTCCTCGCAAATAACGCATCTCCATATGTACATATCATCTCATCGTTTCTGATGAGACGGGTTACGTTATCCTGTAACATACTATGAATGATCTTTTGCATTCCTTCAGATGATTCCCTCATTGGAAGGAGTTGTGAGGAAGCTTTTTGTACTCTTCTTTTTTTACCTTCTTCCCTTTCCCTATTCCTACTTCTACATGACGACTTCTCATGTCTCCAGAGTTCAGTCTTCTTGAACATTTCATAGCAGTGTTGGCATGGTAGGTAGTCCTGAACCGAAGCCTTCTCAGAGGGCTGTTTCCATGTTACTATTTCCCCATGTCCTTCTTCCAAAACCTTCAGATTATGTTGCCAGTCGCCCTTATTGCGAAGGAATTCCAACTGCATCTTCCTTTGTTTGGAGCCAGGAGGAAAACTAAAGGCAAAAGCTACATCATCTTCATCCATGTGTTTTCTTTGTAAATGTCTAGCTATCTGCAAATTAGACCGTTTACAATAGAAACAGTAATGGGCTTTATTCCAGGATCTTCCACCATCCTTTTTTTTGCTTGTTTTAATAGTTACTTGTGACTTTTTATTTCTTCTTCTCCTTAATTGTTTGGCTGGCTGAAGTGACTTAGCTTTGGTTTCTAGGCCCTCACCTTCCAGTGCCTCATGTTCACTGAATGAGCGACCACAGTTTTTCACTGTTATATCAAAGTTGGACATCACAGACTCCTCTGGGACCACCTCATTTTCACTGGATGATGGTGTGGATGAATGATGATAGTCTTCATCTGATCCACTGTGGCTGGATAATGCTGTCTCTTCAAAGAGCACATCATGTTCATTTGATGACGAGTGATGGTCTTTGTTGGATACAGTGTGGCTGGATAACTCAACTTCGACAGACACCTCTGGTATCAAAGGTTCCAGTATCTCTAGCTGCACTTCATGATAACTGGATGATGGGTGATGGTCTTTGTTGGATACAGTGTGGCTGGATAACTCAACTTCGACAGACACCTCTGGTATCAAAGGTTCCAGTATCTCTAGCTGCTCTTCATGATAACTGGATGATGGGTGATGGTCTTTGTTGGATACAGTGTGGCTGGATAACTCAACTTCGACAGACACCTCTGATTTTGAAGGTTGCAGTATCCCTAGCTGCTCCTCATGATCAGTGGATGATGGGTGATGATCCTTGTTGCTATGGCTGAATAACTGCACCTTGGAGGACTAACATCCGGCCAAAATAAAAACAAACAAAAAAGAAGCCATGTTATTTATTCACCAAATCTCTCTCAATTCATTCAGCATGAAGCTTTTTTGCCTTTTTTTTTTTTTTTTAAAAAAAAACTCTTGCTCGGAAAAGACATTCCCAAATTAAAATGAGTGTATGTCAGCCACTACTCACATGTGACATTACTACAGAAGTATTATTATAATAAGAGTTATATACTCAAAGTTTAAAATGTGTAATTTATATATTATATATACACACACACAGTGAGGGAAAAAAAATGATTTGATCCAGAAACACATTTCAGAAAAGTTCTACATTGATTTACATTTTATTGAGTGAAATAAGTATTTGATCCCCTATCAATCAGAAAGATTTCTGGCTCCCAGGTGTCTTTTATACAGGTAAGGAGCTGAGATTACAGTAGGAGCACTCTCGGGGAGTGCTCTTAATCTCAGCTCATTAACTGTATGAAAGACACCTGTCCACAGAAGGAAGCAATCAATCAGATTCCAAACTCTCCATCACGGCCAAGACCAAAGAGCTGTCCATGGATATCAGGGACAAGATTGTAGACCTACACAAGGCTGGAATGAGCTACAAGACCATCGCCAAGCAGCTTGGTGAGAAGGTGACAACAGTTGGTGCGATTATTCCCAAATGGAAGAAACACAAAAGGACTGTCAATCTTCCTCGGTCTGGGGCTCCATGCAAGATCTCACCTCATGGAGTTTCAGTGATCATGAGAACGGCGAGGAATCAGCCCAGAATTACTGGAGGATTTTGTCAATGATCTCAAGGCAGAGGTGACGGGACAACTGCACCGCATCAAAGGGACGATGGGCGGAGCCATGTACCGTTAAATCTTGAGTGAGAACCTCCTTCCCTCAGCCAGGACATTGAAAATGGGTCGTGGATGGATATTCCAGCCTGACAATGACCCAAAACACACGGCCAAGGCAACAAAGGAGTGGTTCAAAAAGAAGCACATTAAGGTCCTGTAGTGGCCTAGCCAGTCTCCAGACCTTAATCCCACAGAAAATCTGTGGAGGGAGCTGAAGGGTCTTTACCTTAATGACTTGGAGAGGATCTGCAAAGAGGAGTGGGCCCAAATTCCTTGAGATGTGAGATGTGTTGGCCACCAGGTTTGCACTACAAGAAATGTCTGACGTCTGTGATTTCCAACAAGGGTTTGCCACCAAGTACTAAGTCATGTTTTGCAAAGGGGTCAAATACTTATTTCACTCAATAAAATGCAAATCAATGTAGAACTTTTTTGAAATGTGTTTTTCTGGATTTTTTTGTTGTTATTCTGTCTCTCACTTAGACTGTCTCTTGTCTTTCAGATAAACCTACCATTAAAATTACAGACTGATCATTTCTGTGTCAGTGGGCAAACGTACAAAATCAGCAGGGGATCAAAATTTTTTCCCCCTCACTATCTATCTATCTATATATATATCTATCTATCTATATATATATCTATCTATATATATATATATCTATCTATCTATCTATATATATCTATATATAATATATATATATATATATATATATTTTTTAGGGATGCCACAATACTCAATATAATATTGAACCGTTCAGTACAACCTCCACGATTCAATACGCATATGTGAACCGCGTTTTTTTCTTTAAAACAATAATAACCATGAGTTTGTTTGTTTTTTTCCCCCCTTCATGCGCTCTATTACTCTCTGTACCTCCTGTGTGTGTTTGCCTGCACGGTATGTCTACGTGCTGAGACAGACACGCCTCCCCGTGAGTAAATATCCAGTCAGTGAGCGCTAAAGTTAGGGGCGGTGACCATGCCTGTGATGCTGGTGTCAGGTTTCACTCTAACCCTGGAGAGAGGTGAAGTGAGACAGAAACACAAGGAAGCAGCTCCGTCTCTCAGATCTGTGGTGTGGGGACATTTGTTGTTGACCATGATGCTGATGAAACAAAAACTCTAAACAAAACATGACTGTGTTTAAGCGCTGTTCCACACGAGTTAGATACGGACATGGAAATACTTCAACATGACCACACATCTACAGCTCCATCACCCAGAGATATCACTGTGTGGAAGCGGGAGCCTCTTTTACCTCTACAAAAAACGCGCAAAAAAAATGAAAAACGCTTTGGTTAAAGCAAAGTCATGCTCTAATAACAGATAGCTGGAGCTCGGGGGTAAGAGTTATCTCACCCTGACTGGTCATTACAGAGTGGACTGGGAATAAAGAGCATTGTACTCCAAACCCGTCTCTTGTAATAGTCATAAGCACTAATTTCTATATCTCACTATTTTCAGTACACTTTCATTGTGTTAGTTGATTTTTGCATTTAAGTAAAATAAAGAGAATTGCAACTAAAACCATTTTTTTCTTCTTAGCATACTTACTGTTCCTGTCACCTTAACAAAGAATAATGGAAAAAACCTTTAATTTGCCAAGCCAACCAAACCGAAAACTGTGGGTAAAAACCATGGTACGTTTTGAACCGTGGGTTAACTTGTTGCATCCCTAATATATACACTACCAGTCAAAAGTTTGGACACACCTTTTAATTCAATGTTTTTTGTTTAGGGATTTATTTTCTACATTCTAGAACAATCCTGGAGATTTCAAAACTATGAAATAACACACATGGACTTCAGTAATCCATATTTAATGACAACAAAAACCAGTCAGTTGTTATTTTAAGACACGAAGGTCAGGTGTTCTGGAATAGTTCTTGCAAGAACAGTATTGTCAAGTGCATTTGCAAAACCCATCAAGCCCCATGATGAAACTGGCTCACATGAAGACCATCCCAGTAAAGCAAGACCAAAACTGACCTCTGCTGCAGAGGAGAAGTTCATTTAGAGTTACCAGCCTCAGAAATCACCAATTAACAGCACCTCAGATTAGAGGCGTTATGAAGGCTTTACAGAGCATCAGTAGCAGACATATCTCAATATCCACTGTTCAAAGGACATTATTGTGGATTTCGGCCGCCTTCAGCATTGTTTTACAGTGTAGAGAGAAATAAACATCAGGAAAGACCATGGAATTAGAAGGGGTGTCCAAACTTTTGACTGGTAGTGTATATATACATACACTATATAACAAGATTTTATACTTTAAGTATATAATTCTTTGGAAGAAATACACACTGATAATAAATGAATAATTAATAAATAAATACGAACTCAGGAAATACAGTATGGAACATCCCACCATTCTATTCTATTCCATTCTATTGTGCAGCAGGTGTGTTTGTAGAGGAATGTTTAGGTTTACTCTCCAGGTGTGCCACACCTGTGCTAAATGAGATTTCTCAGGTACCAAACTATAAAACTTTAATATGTTATTATATAAAATAAAAATACCAAGCTGAAAAACTCGACCCAATTCTGTCTAGAATGATGAGAACATGTGTGTTTAAATGGGTTAAATGTCTCTGGTGCCGTTTGGAGACTTCCAAAGGTAAGAGCGAAATCCGTGTTATGGCTGTACAAAGAAAATGGAGTTTTTTCCGCAGCGTGGTGATCCTTACACCGCTGGAATCTGTAGAATCTCAGCTTTATATCTGTAGCATGTAGTAGCATACAACGTTATGGTATTTTTCCTGTTTATTTAGTCAGCTGGTGTTAGAATGGTGTTTAGTTAAGGTGGAACTGGTCTTTGTAGTCTTAAAGCTGAAATTTAGCATGTAGCATGTGTATATACAATGAGGCTCCGGTACTGGGAGCGAGCCTACCATTTCCCCCCTGACCAACACGAAGCAGTTCAATCAACACACACCTTCATTTATACACCAAGACAAAACTTAAACACCTCACTCTGCTTACAGAGAGTGGAGAAAAACGCTAATCTTTATAAACAGACAGAATACTAAATCATCTTCAGTCTAAAGCCGATAGGTTCCGACACCGGAGATACAGACCCGGCTGCACTCGGGCCAATGCTGCTAACCTACTGCTAAAAAATCATATTAGACAAAATAAAATCAAATTACTTACCTGGGCTTTTTCAAATGTCTCCTCACACTTTTGGTGATGAAGTCGCTCCATCCGTCGCGTAAATCGCGAGGTCTCCATCCTGCCATAGGGGAAAGTTTTATATGAAAATTAGAAAACTTCTTGTGCTTGCAGCTCATGGAGCGCTCTGATTGGATAATCACTAATTGGCTGTTAACATGGTGGGGGATGGGGAGAGCATGCAGGCAAGTGAAAACTGGTATGGAATATTACATTGCAGCTCATGGAGCGCTCTGATTGGATAATCACTAATTGGCTGTTAACATGGTGGGGGATGGGGAGAGCATGCAGGCAAGTGAAAACTGGTATGGAATATTACATTGCAGCTCATGGAGCGCTCTGATTGGATAATCACTAATTGGCTGTTAACATGGTGGGGGATGGGGAGAGGCTGGTCTCTTAGCTGTATGAAGTGAACACTGGGTTGGAAAAGTGCCAGCTGAGGCCTCGGTGGGGGAGGGGAGCAAACTCTCGCTCAGCAAGGTGAAAAGTTATTTGAGGCACGTGATTTTTACTTAATGCTGCTTAGTTGGCCATGTATCATAAATATTTTAAAGCACTACAATGAATATGATTATCATTTTTCATCACCAAACTCATTCTAAAAATTGAGTGTTCTGCATCAACACACCTTAGAATTCTAAGATATTAAAACTAATTATTTGTGTCATACTTAGTGTTCAATTTAATGCAAAAAGCAAAGATTCCTAAGGCAGTTATGTGTCAGTAAAGTGAGGTTTCTAACTGAGCTGTAAGGCACATTGTCTCCCCTCCCCCACTGTCTCAGGATCAAGCTGCAGAAACACCCCGTCTGTTTTACTATTTCAATTATCAGAACAGAGAGCATCAGATAATATTCTATATTAAAGTTCACATTACTGACAAATCTGAATTTCACTTCATGTCTTTAATTATAAAATATATTTTTCTCCAGCCAGTAAAATAAATCTGTTTCATTAAGGATTCCTCAGCATTTTTAGATGAATAGAAATAATAATTTTATACAACTACTACTAATCTGACTACTACAACTTCCACAGTGAAAATCTGTAAACCTATTTAACAACAGGTTTTTTGTCAACTTCAGTAATTTTAGTACAATGAACAGAATTCCAAAAGCATGAGAATATCACAGCCATCCCAGAAAGCAGACACCTCTGTTCCGGATCCGAGTGGAATCCACTTTGCCTCTGGCAGATCCAGGATAACATCCACCACAGATCTAGTTCAGAGTCTTCTGCTATCTGGGATTATACCCTTTCCCAAACCCCACCTATACACTATATCACAGTAAACTGTCCAAAAGCTACAACAAAAATTTGGGATTTTGAAACATGAATGACTCTCAAACTCCATATACAGAAAATAAGTATAGAATTGCTGCTGTTCTTACCATCACTCAGCTGAAGTCTAACAAAAACTTCCCTGAATCAGATATAACAAAGAAAAACAAATATTTCAGTTAATTCTGTAGCTCAAAGTCATTTATGTATGCAGTGTTTCAGTATGAGATAACAGTCTTTGACATGCAGTTGACTAGCTGGTTAGTTAATTAAATCAGTTAACTAAATCATGAGGCATTGGTATGGCTTTGGTCTGTTTCACTTATGATTAGTTAATAATAATTTAATAATAATAATTTGCCTGTAGACAATGGCTATGTTATTGTACTTTTTATATTTTAATTGATCATTAGGAAACTGAGATGTGTGCATATGGAAAACTAGCTAACCAACTGACTATGATAAATACACAGCTAGCTGCATGCTACATCTTAATGCACACCAATCTTGGTGTACAGACAAGCTAAACAGAATGAATTAAAAAATTTTGTACCACTTAGTTGGTTAGTGATTTGACCCCTATATATGAATAGAAATTTGATTTATAGCTCAGTAGTAACTCTGCCTAGCTAGATATCTAGGCTGTCTAACAGTGCAGGTCAAATGTCTGAAACCTGAATCGACTCAAAACAGTAAACAGGCAAAAAATTGAAAAATGTTCGATAAATTCCAAGCAGTCAGTGTGCTCTTACCTGTGAAATTATTTCCTGACTTGCTCTGCATGTGCTCCAAAACCTTTCTTCTGTGCCCCAACGTCCTGTGTGAAATTCTTTTTGGCTTGTTGCAATATGCCGAAGTCACAGTTCAGTATGTACCTTGGTGTTAAAGGTGACGGTTCGGTGTTTATCTCAGTTATAAAATCACGGTTCGGTGTTTATCTCAGTTATAAAATCACGGTTCGGTGTTTATCTCAGTTATAAAGTCACGGTTCGGTGTTTATCTCAGTTATAAAATCACGGTTCAGTATGTACTTCAGTTATAAAGTCACAGTTCAGTATGTACCTCAGTTATAAAGTCACAGTTCAGTATGTACCTCAGTTATAAAGTCACGGTTCAGTATGTACCTCAGTTATAAAATCACGGTTCAGTATGTACCTCAGTTATAAAGTCACAGTTCAGTATGTACCTCAGTTATAAAGTCACAGTTCAGTATGTACCTCAGTTATAAAGTCACGGTTCAGTATGTACCTCAGTTATAAAATCACGGTTCAGTATGTACCTCAGTTATAAAATCACGGTTCGGTGTTTATCTCAGTTATAAAATCACGGTTCGGTGTTTATCTCAGTTATAAAATCACGGTTCGGTGTTTATCTCAGTTATAAAATCACGGTTCGGTGTTTATCTCAGTTATAAAATCACGGTTCAGTATGTACCTCAGTTATAAAATCACGGTTCAGTATGTACCTCAGTTATAAAGTCACGGTTCAGTATGTAGCTCAGTTATAAAGTCACGGTTCAGTATGTACCTCAGTTATAAAATCACGGTTCAGTATGTAGCTCAGTTATAAAGTCACGGTTCAGTATGTACCTCAGTTATAAAATCACGGTTCGGTGTTTATCTCAGTTATAAAATCACGGTTCGGTGTTTATCTCAGTTATAAAATCACGGTTCGGTGTTTATCTCAGTTATAAAGTCACGGTTCGGTGTTTATCTCAGTTATAAAATCACGGTTCAGTATGTACTTCAGTTATAAAGTCACAGTTCAGTATGTACCTCAGTTATAAAGTCACAGTTCAGTATGTACCTCAGTTATAAAGTCACAGTTCAGTATGTACCTCAGTTATAAAGTCACGGTTCAGTATGTACCTCAGTTATAAAGTCACGGTTCAGTATGTACCTCAGTTATAAAGTCACGGTTCAGTATGTACCTCAGTTATAAAGTCACGGTTCAGTATGTACCTCAGTTATAAAGTCACGGTTCAGTATGTACCTCAGTTATAAAGTCACGGTTCAGTATGTACCTCAGTTATAAAGTCACGGTTCATAATGGTAATATGTCAAGTATGTCCATATTAAGATTGGTAAATGTCTACCAAAAAAAATTGGTTATTTAATTTCTTATTATGCCACTTACCACAACATAGAAGCACAGGATTATATGCTATAATAGTTTTGGGATAACTTGAATGCCGTACCACATAATGCCTTTGGGGGCGCTATAGAGTCAAAAGTGTGTGAAAATCTGGGGTCCAAAACTCACTTCACAACCAAAGTGAGGACCGCTGTAAAAACGTGAGAATAGCATATATATGGCCTTAGGAGGTGATTTCAATGAAAAATAAAGTGAGGACCAGAAAATGTCCTCACTTCCCAAAGAGGTCCTCACACTGTGGGTTAAAAACTTGCGCTGGTCCTCAGTATGTAGCAAGTACAAGAACACACACACACACCGTGAGAGGAATACTGTCATCAGGTACACACACACACACACACACACACCGTGAGAGGAATACTGTCATCAGGTACACACACACACACACACACACACACACACACACCGTGAGAGGAATACTGTCATCAGGTACACACACACACACACACACACCGTAAGAGGAATACTGTCATCAGGTACACACACACACACACACACACACACACACACCGTAAGAGGAATACTGTCATCAGGTACACACACACACACACACACACCGTAAGAGGAATACTGTCATCAGGTACACACACACACACACACACACACACACACCGTAAGAGGAATACTGTCATCAGGTACACACACACACACACACACACACACACCGTAAGAGGAATACTGTCATCAGGTACACACACACACACACACCGTAAGAGGAATACTGTCATCAGGTACACACACACACACACACACACACACACCGTGAGAGGAATACTGTCATCAGGTACACACACACACACACACACACACACCGTAAGAGGAATACTGTCATCAGGTACACACACACACACACACACCGTGAGAGGAATACTGTCATCAGGTACACACACACACACACACCGTGAGAGGAATACTGTCATCAGGTACACACACACACACACCGTAAGAGGAATACTGTCATCAGGTACACACACACACACACACACCGTGAGAGAAACACTGTCATCAGGTACACACACACACACACCGTGAGAGAAACACTGTCATCAGGTACACACACACACCGTGAGAGAAACACTGTCATCAGGTACACACACACACACACACCGTGAGAGGAATACTGTCATCAGGTACACACACACACACACACACCGTGAGAGGAATACTGTCATCAGGTACACACACACACACACACACACACCGTGAGAGGAATACTGTCATCAGGTACACACACACACACACCGTGAGAGGAATACTGTCATCAGGTACACACACACACACACCGCGAGAGAAACACTGTCATCAGGTACACACACACACACACACACACACACCGTGAGAGGAACACTGTCATCAGGTACACACACACACCGTGAGAGGAATACTGTCATCAGGTACACACACACACACACACACACCGTAAGAGGAATACTGTCATCAGGTACACACACACACACACACACACACACCGTGAGAGGAACACTGTCATCAGGTACACACACACACACACACACACACACCGTAAGAGGAATACTGTCATTAGGTACACACACACACACACACACACACCGTAAGAGGAATACTGTCATTAGGTACACACACACACACACACACACACCGTAAGAGGAATACTGTCATTAGGTACACACACACACACACACACACACACCGTAAGAGGAATACTGTCATCAGGTACACACACACACACACACACACCGTAAGAGGAATACTGTCATTAGGTACACACACACACACCGTGAGAGGAATACTGTCATCAGGTACACACACACACACACACCGTGAGAGGAATACTGTCATCAGGTACACACACACACACACACACCGTAAGAGGAATACTGTCATCAGGTACACACACACACACACCGTGAGAGGAATACTGTCATCAGGTACACACACACACACACACACCGTAAGAGGAATACTGTCATCAGGTACACACACACACACACACCGTGAGAGGAATACTGTCATCAGGTACACACACACACACACACACACACCGTAAGAGGAATACTGTCATTAGGTACACACACACACACACACACACACACCGTGAGAGGAATACTGTCATCAGGTACACACACACACACACACACCGTAAGAGGAATACTGTCATCAGGTACACACACACACACACCGTGAGAGGAATACTGTCATCAGGTACACACACACACACACACCGTGAGAGGAATACTGTCATCATGTACACACACACACACACCGTGAGAGGAATACTGTCATCATGTACACACACACACACACACTGTAAGAGGAATACTGTCATCAGGTACACACACACACACACACCGTGAGAGGAATACTGTCATCAGGTACACACACACACACACACACACACCGTGAGAGGAATACTGTCATCAGGTACACACACACACACACACACACACACACCGTAAGAGGAATACTGTCATCAGGTACACACACACACACACACACACCGTGAGAGGAATACTGTCATCAGGTACACACACACACACACACACACCGTAAGAGGAATACTGTCATCAGGTACACACACACACACACACACACACCGTAAGAGGAATACTGTCATCAGGTACACACACACACACACACACACACACACCGTAAGAGGAATACTGTCATCAGGTACACACACACACACACACACACACACACACCGTGAGAGGAATACTGTCATCAGGTACACACACACACACACACACACACACACACTGTGGGAGAGTTACCTACAGCAGGTACACACACACACACACACACACTGTAAGAGGAATACTGTCATTAGGTACACACACACACACACACCGTGAGAGGAATACTGTCATCAGGTACACACACACACACACACACTGTAAGAGGAATACTGTCATTAGGTACACACACACACACACACCGTGAGAGGAATACTGTCATCAGGTACACACACACACACACACCGTGAGAGGAATACTGTCATCAGGTACACACACACACACACACACTGTAAGAGGAATACTGTCATCAGGTACACACACACACACACCGTAAGAGGAATACTGTCAGCAGGTACACACACACACACACACACACACCGTAAGAGGAATACTGTCATCAGGTACACACACACACACACACACACACACACCGTAAGAGGAATACTGTCATCAGGTACACACACACACACACACACACCGTAAGAGGAATACTGTCATCAGGTACACACACACACACACACACACACACACACACACCGTAAGAGGAATACTGTCATCAGGTACACACACACACACACACACTGTAAGAGGAATACTGTCATCAGGTACACACACACACACCGTGAGAGAAACACTGTCATCAGGTACACACACACACACACACACACACACACACACCGTAAGAGGAATACTGTCATCAGGTACACACACACACACACACACACACACACCGTAAGAGGAATACTGTCATCAGGTACACACACACACACACACACACACACTGTGAGAGGAATACTGTCATTAGATACACACACACACACACACATACCGTAAGAGGAATACTGTCATCAGGTACACACACACACACACACACACACACCGTAAGAGGAATACTGTCATCAGGTACACACACACACACACACCGTAAGAGGAATACTGTCATCAGGTACACACACACACACACACCGTAAGAGGAATACTGTCATCAGGTACACACACACACACACACACACACACTGTAAGAGGAATACTGTCATCAGGTACACACACACACACACCGTGAGAGGAATACTGTCATCAGGTACACACACACACACACCGTAAGAGGAATACTGTCATCAGGTACACACACACACACACACACACACACACACACACCGTAAGAGGAATACTGTCATCAGGTACACACACACACACACACACACCGTAAGAGGAATACTGTCATCAGGTACACACACACACACACACACACACACACACACCGTAAGAGGAATACTGTCATCAGGTACACACACACACACACACACACCGTAAGAGGAATACTGTCATCAGGTACACACACATACACACACACACACACACACCGTAAGAGGAATACTGTCATCAGGTACACACACACACACACACACACACACCGTAAGAGGAATACTGTCATCAGGTACACACACACACACACACACACACACCGTAAGAGGAATACTGTCATCAGGTACACACACACACACACACCGTAAGAGGAATACTGTCATCAGGTACACACACACACACACACACACACACACCGTAAGAGGAATACTGTCATCAGGTACACACACACACACACACACCGTAAGAGGAATACTGTCATCAGGTACACACACACACACACACACCGTAAGAGGAATACTGTCATCAGGTACACACACACACACACCGTGAGAGGAATACTGTCATCAGGTACACACACACACACACACACCGTGAGAGAAACACTGTCATCAGGTACACACACACACACACCGTGAGAGGAATACTGTCATCAGGTACACACACACACCGTGAGAGAAACACTGTCATCAGGTACACACACACACACACACCGTGAGAGGAATACTGTCATCAGGTACACACACACACACACACACCGTGAGAGGAATACTGTCATCAGGTACACACACACACACACACACACACCGTGAGAGGAATACTGTCATCAGGTACACACACACACACACCGTGAGAGGAATACTGTCATCAGGTACACACACACACACACCGCGAGAGAAACACTGTCATCAGGTACACACACACACACACACACACACACCGTGAGAGGAACACTGTCATCAGGTACACACACACACCGTGAGAGGAATACTGTCATCAGGTACACACACACACACACACACACCGTAAGAGGAATACTGTCATCAGGTACACACACACACACACACACACACACCGTGAGAGGAACACTGTCATCAGGTACACACACACACACACACACACACACCGTAAGAGGAATACTGTCATTAGGTACACACACACACACACACACACACCGTAAGAGGAATACTGTCATTAGGTACACACACACACACACACACACACCGTAAGAGGAATACTGTCATTAGGTACACACACACACACACACACACACACCGTAAGAGGAATACTGTCATCAGGTACACACACACACACACACACACCGTAAGAGGAATACTGTCATTAGGTACACACACACACACCGTGAGAGGAATACTGTCATCAGGTACACACACACACACACACCGTGAGAGGAATACTGTCATCAGGTACACACACACACACACACACCGTAAGAGGAATACTGTCATCAGGTACACACACACACACACCGTGAGAGGAATACTGTCATCAGGTACACACACACACACACACACCGTAAGAGGAATACTGTCATCAGGTACACACACACACACACCGTGAGAGGAATACTGTCATCAGGTACACACACACACACACACACACACCGTAAGAGGAATACTGTCATTAGGTACACACACACACACACACACACACACCGTGAGAGGAATACTGTCATCAGGTACACACACACACACACACACCGTAAGAGGAATACTGTCATCAGGTACACACACACACACACCGTGAGAGGAATACTGTCATCAGGTACACACACACACACACACCGTGAGAGGAATACTGTCATCATGTACACACACACACACACCGTGAGAGGAATACTGTCATCATGTACACACACACACACACACTGTAAGAGGAATACTGTCATCAGGTACACACACACACACACACCGTGAGAGGAATACTGTCATCAGGTACACACACACACACACACACACACCGTGAGAGGAATACTGTCATCAGGTACACACACACACACACACACACACACACCGTAAGAGGAATACTGTCATCAGGTACACACACACACACACACACACCGTGAGAGGAATACTGTCATCAGGTACACACACACACACACACACACCGTAAGAGGAATACTGTCATCAGGTACACACACACACACACACACACACCGTAAGAGGAATACTGTCATCAGGTACACACACACACACACACACACACACACCGTAAGAGGAATACTGTCATCAGGTACACACACACACACACACACACACACACACCGTGAGAGGAATACTGTCATCAGGTACACACACACACACACACACACACACACACCGTGAGAGGAATACTGTCATCAGGTACACACACACACACACACACACTGTAAGAGGAATACTGTCATTAGGTACACACACACACACACACCGTGAGAGGAATACTGTCATCAGGTACACACACACACACACACACTGTAAGAGGAATACTGTCATTAGGTACACACACACACACACACCGTGAGAGGAATACTGTCATCAGGTACACACACACACACACACCGTGAGAGGAATACTGTCATCAGGTACACACACACACACACACACTGTAAGAGGAATACTGTCATCAGGTACACACACACACACACCGTAAGAGGAATACTGTCAGCAGGTACACACACACACACACACACACACCGTAAGAGGAATACTGTCATCAGGTACACACACACACACACACACACACACACCGTA
>NC_080710.1:33660779-33680779 GCF_019097595.1 Hemibagrus wyckioides | reverse complement strand
TCATCAGGTACACACACACACACACACACACACACACCGTAAGAGGAATACTGTCATCAGGTACACACACACACACACACACCGCGAGAGAAACACTGTCATCAGGTACACACACACACACACACACACACACCGTGAGAGAAACACTGTCATCAGGTACACACACACACACACACACACACACCGTGAGAGGAACACTGTCATCAGGTACACACACACACACACACACACAGGAAGTAGTTATCTGTGATGTCATGGAGCTAATGGAGGTGTTTCTTAAAGAAATAAACTAAACTAGTATCCTAACACTACTAATCTCTACTACTGACTTCTAGTGTCAACCAGTTACTCTGTGAAGCTTTGTGGCAAGTTTTCTTCTAGCACTGTTTCAAAGACTGTGTGTGTGTGTAGCTGATGAAGGTGTTCCTCTCACTGTGTGTGTGTGTGTCTACAGCAACCATGTGGAGGACCAGGATGTGAAGATGACCAACGATAACCAGATTGTCCAACATCACAGCAAGAAAAAACCAACAGCAGACCAAGGTACACACACACACACACACACACACTTTACATTTTCCTTTAATACTAATTTAGAGAAATATTCTGTTTCAGCACTGAGACCCAAAACCTGTATGACAGACCTTCCCAAACACAGGACACGCCCTTACTGACACACCCACATGTACAGTGTGTGTAAGGAAAGGTCAGTCGTGGTCATTCACACACAAACAGACCTGTTTGAGTCACCCTGGTGCACTGTTAATAACACTGTTGTGTATATTCTCCTGTGTGTGTGTGTTCTAGTTGTAATAATATTCTAATAATCTGTATTATAGCTGTTCATATGAGCCGTGTGTTTAAATAAAGATTCGACACTAAGTGCACTGGACTTACACCCTTGATTTTTATATATGAAATGAAAATGAAATGAAGTGTACACACAGACACACACACACAAGTGGTGTTACAAGGCCTGAGAGCTTTAATACACAAGCTGCAACACAAACATTTGACTGTTATTAGGAATGACTATACAGATCCACCCTGTCCTGCTGAGCCACAGGTGCATCGTGGGAAATGTCATCCAGGTCCCACTCGGCAGGTGAACAGGGTCACGTCTCATATAAACATACAGTAAAGGTTCCCTTAATGATGAAGAGGAAGAGGATGGAGAGATCTTCAGATCTTCCCTGGGAAAGTTCCTTCATCTCGCTGTGTGTCCCACTTCTCAATCTAACACACACACACACACACTTCCTCTTTATCAACTGGTGTATGTAAACACATCTCTGAACATAATTTTAAATATTTAAAAATAATCTATACAGAATAATAAATTGTTTAATAAGGCTAGCTACTCCAGGATCTATAAATATACATAAATATGCTAATGAGTACATGCCCCCTCATCCTTCTACCATCAATAATATAATTGATATTCCCGCATTAGTAAAGCAGCTCATGAGTGACATATCAGACATCAGTATCTCAGTTTACATCGTCGCTTTCTCAACAGCGAAACCTGTTAGGATATAATGTTACCGTTACCGTGACAACCGCCAGTGCTGGGTCACTAACATGGCTAAAAGTTTAACAGTACTGTGTGAACCAGTCCAAAGCCACTGAGCTATAGATCGCTGGGCATTATAGGCTGTGATGGAAACTAGGTGACTATGAAATTATTAGCGTGTGTGTGTGTCATACCCAGGATATAGGGCACAGTGATTTATACACCCTCTTGTACCAGTCACAGGGAGCTGTGTCCACCCCTTTGGCCTCCAGAGCTTTATTGCATCTGTAGTAATCTGTAACAATAGATCACAGCTATAAATAATCACAGTCGTGTTTACAGGATTCTTCAGGAGTCCTACTAACACACCTGACCCCATCTACCTGTAGGAAAGTGTTGATTAACTAAACACCAGCATCTGATAATATATAACAGACAGACGTGCTGAGAGTGGACACTGAACGTTAATGAACACAAAATGACAGTGATCTGAAAATATTTCACTAAGCAGAGTGTAAAGTGTCCTGTGTGAGAAATATCAGTAGGTGGTGCTAGAGCATCTTCCTATAATACAGACAGACCATCATAAACAGAGCTAGATAAAACCTTCAGTATGTTTATGATCAGAATCATCAATTAACAAAAAATATGAGCTTGTACTACGAGAGAACAGTGGTACGGATGCATCCCTAGTTTCTATGGTAACAACTCGTTCACAGGGACATCCAGTAAGCCTGTATGAACAGCTACGGAAGGAGACGCCAGTGTTAGCACTGGAGCGGTCAGAGGTAAAGCTGTAGCTGAAAGGATTTTAAACATTCTGCTTTTATCAGTAACGTGATGTTAAAATATTTCTACTCTACACTTTGGAGTGTTTTAGGAGTGAATGTGATCTTGACGAGTTTCACCAGCAAACATCACAAAGCATCAAACTGTCAGCACTGTGAAGTGACCACGTGAGGAACAGCATAATGTCCACTGAAATGGACTAACAACAGGAATGTGTGGTCACTTGGACAAGCTTCAGTGAACTAAATGATCAAATCTGGGACGTCGCTCCTTCATAAGCCAATCAGCAGCGGCTCAGAGAGCCGGAGCAGAGGACACTGGACCATCACCATTAATGGTATGACTGTAACGCTGCTGAGGGGACGACTATTTATAGACTCTGTAACGTAAAAAAAATAACAGGAACTAACGTTTCACAGATTTTCCACATTACATATGATATTTTGAGTCTTTAACTGAAAGATCTGTCATGACTATCAACATCACACAGTGCAGATCTGCTTCACTACTGATTATTCACAGGTGTGTACTGACCCAGGTAATTCTGCCAGCAGTTCCTGGTCTGGTTCTGGTTTGGGAAACGGGCGTCGAACGGAGCCGTGCGGTACTGTTGAAGTTTCTGCTGAATGTCTTCCGCCATCACGCCTTCACCTGAACACACAACACACACCAGCATGCTCAAGAAAAACCTGGGTAATGATATTCCACTGATATTTCTAAAATACTGTACCGGTTATATCACTCTCTACTGTCTGATCAGGTTCTGTATGTTTATTACATATAATAGAGAAAATGACCACAGAATATAAGAACAGACATGTTTTTACTTTTCAGAATGACTGCCCTGTAATAATCCTGCAGCAAAGAGCAACACTGATATTACTGACTTTGTGGTGCTGTGTTAATATTATCAAAATGATAGAATTTGGATGAATTATAATGAAGAGCACTATTTTAAAGCAAATGAAATTCAGCTAGCTAGATGATTTAATTTATTTAGCACATTTATTCTCTTCAACAACAGTTTAAAATATAAATCAATAAGACTTCACGGTGTGAACTTTAGCCAGGTTGCTAATACGAGCCTTTAAGTGAAAAAAAACCCAACTAATCACAAGCAAGCCACAGAAAGTACCTTTGGTCACTCGAGCGTGCGAATCGATTCGGGGAAAAGATCCGTTCAAAAGAGTCGATTCGTTCTTGATTCGTCCTTCACAGCTACAGCACGGCAAACGTTAACTCGTTTTACTTAAAATAGACACCGACCCGATATCCCGGTACACATCACACAACCACCTGATTTAATGAAATGTGTTCTATCACAGGTAATTTAGTTTAAATGTGTGTGAAACGTGAAGCGAGCGCGCGCACACCGCATATCAGCACACAGCGGTGTGTGTGTGAATCGGAGCGGACGCACGCGCACTTCCTTCCTTTAAGGCGGATTATTCCAGAAACATTCAGTTTCATTTATTTTTTGTTATTATCTCCGTGATCTACAAGGTTTCTACCGAGTAATGCGTTTATGAGATGCTTGAGGCATTACACGACAAGGGCAATGTCAGTGCAAACAGCGCACGTGACACTGCGGTATATTGTTATTTATTATAATATAATAATAATATAATATTTTGGCGGTTTAAAAAGAGAAAATACATCAGGAAGTGAGCTCGGTGTCGGGAAGTGCAGGTGGAACACACACACACACACACACCCCAGTTCCTTATCTGCTTTCACTTCATATTCAGTCCATATGTCTAAAATTCTGTAATAAATGATTATTATTGTTGTTATTACAGACTATGTGACGGAAATGTATTTATAAATATATACAGGAATTAGAAATGTATAAAATAATTCGACCTTTACCTCTGTCGTGAAGCTGTCTGACTTTTGCACAGTCGCTGATAAGCAATGGATTGCAGTGTGTGTGTGTGTGCGTGTGCGTGCGTGTGTGTGTGTGCGTGCGTGCGCGTGCGGAGCCGTGCAGTACTGTTAAAACGGCATGGCGGATGCAGGTCACATTGAAATACTTTCCCTATAGGCTGAACTCACACTACTGTACTGAAGAGTAGATGAAATCCGCGCGTCACGTGACCCTGTGCACTATTTTCTGCATCCTGTTTAGTAGTGTGTGTGTGATGTTTTGGGGTGAAATGTTCACGAGCAGCACGGTTTTCCTGCTGCCTTATATCTCAGAGTATTTGAATACACTGCAGTATTCGGTGTGGTCAGTACAGTTAGTGTGCATTTTCTGGAGGAAGCTTCGACCCCGTGACCGCCGTCTCTCTCTCTCACACACACACACACACACCGTGCATGTGCACATGATGCTGATGCTGATGATGATGCAGGTGCTTACGGAGGACCGAAAGGATTGCGTCATCGCTTTGGTGCCAAAATATTTGGGTTACAGGCCCGTGACACAGCCCTCAGTGTGGGAGAGTGTTCCTGTAGCTCAGAGCGTCCTACTTACATCATTTACTCATTTATTCCTTCATTTATTTATTTATTAATTTATTTATTCTTTCATTTATTTACCCATTTATTCATTTACTCATTAATTCATTCATTTCTTCCTTCATTTATTTATTCATTTATTCTTTTACTCATTAATTAATTAATTTATTTATTCATACACTTGAATCTTATGTCCACATGTTGAACGGTTACCATAGCAACATTAAATTATTTCTATATTTATACTATACAGTATATGATTACACTTTATTATAGATTTTTATATACAGTTTCTCCCAAAAGTATTTGGACACTTAATCCACACTTCGTTCTTAATAAACATGTTCAGCCAAGTGACATTCATTTTAAAGAAACCGCTACTGATGAAGTGTCCAAATACTTTTAGTGTAATTATGACCTGTGTGTTTGGGTGGGGGGGTCTGTGTGTGTGTGTACATGTCTGTGTGTGTATACAGCTCTGGAAAACAATAAGAGACCACTGCCCAATCTCCAGATGTGAACCCTATTGAAAACCTCTGGAATGTCATCAAGAGGAAGATGGATGGTCACAAACCATCAAGTAAAGCTGAGCTGTTTGCTTTTTTGCAAAAAGAGTGATATAAATTTCCCCAACAGTAATGTGAGAAACTGGTGGAGATCATGGAGCCAAAAAACATGCAGATCGGGGTTATTCCACCAAATACTGATCTCTTAATGTTGTTTATCCAAAGCATTAACACAATTTGTTTACAATTTATTTACATTTTGTTTTATTTGAGTTATTAAAGCTCTGTAATACTGCATGATCTTGGGTTATTTTGATGTGATGTCATTTCCTTTAAATATACACTCTAAATAACAATTATATTTTGAATTTAGGAGAAATTTTGTCAGCAGTTCACAAAAAAATGAAACAAAACACTTCATCTCACCAATACATGAACCTGGAAGAAAAAAACAGAAGAAACTCATTATTTTGCAGTGGGCTCATTTTTTTCCAGAGCTGTAAATGAGTGTGTGTGTGTGTGTGTGTGTGTGGTGTGTGTATATATGTGTGTGTGTGTGTGTGGTGTGTATATGTCTGTGTGTGTGTGGAGTGTGTGTGTTGTGCGCGTGTGTGTGTGTGTGTGGTGTGTGTATATGTCTGTGCGTGTGTGTGTGTGTGGTGTGTATATGTCTGTGTGTGTGTGTGGTGTGTGTATATGTCTGTGCATGTGTGTGTGGTGTGTGTATGTCTGTGTGTGTGTATGTCTGTGTGTGTATATGTCTGTGTGTGTGTATGTCTGTGTGTGTGGTGTGTATATGTCTGTGCGTGTGTGTGTGTGTGGTGTGTGTGTGGTGTGTGTATATGTATGTCTGTGTGTGTGTGTCTGTCTGTGTGTGTGTATGTCTGTGTGTGTGCCTGTTTGTGTGTGTGTATGTATATATGTCTGTGTGTGTTTGTGTGTGTGTGTTTGATGCTGTGTAAACATCATGTTGTGTCCCTGTTTTTCTGTCAGATGGATCACGTGTCTTTAGTGTTGCAGTTCTAACTTCTGCACTTTAACAGTCAGAACACAGACTTGTCCTGTGAGCTGGAGCTGCTAAAGGCTACGGTCAGCTCCTACATTCTAGCCTCCAGATGCACTAACACACTGCTCCTGTAGAGCAAAAGCCACCTTAGATGTAGAGATTTCATGACTAAAGTCAAATAATTTCATCCATAATTCTAAATCAAAGCCAAAGACAGAGGGCTTTTAAAGTCAGAAGTTTATTGTCCAGTAGGAAAGACAGGAGGAAGGTCACTAAGGGTCAAGTCCAGAGTTGCTCTTTCTCTCTGTTACTCTTTCTTCATCTGCTGACTGTCTTTGGTGTTGTTCTTCTTCTTCCTGAGCTTCTGGAAGGACGGTATGGAAAAGCGCTTCAGCTTCTTATCAGCGGTCTCAAGTTCCTTCTTCTCTCCTGCCTCCAGCTCTTCTGTCATCTCCTGCATGGGGGCCATCTCCAGAGGCTTCTGCTCCATCCTCTCCTTTTCAGCCTGAGACCTTCTCCTCAGTTCATTCACCAGCAGAAGCTCCTCCATGGCCTGTCTCTTTCTCGACAGGTGCTCGAATCTCTCTTTATTTTTCTCCTTCTCCATGTTCTTCCTTTCTTTCTCCAGCTCCAGCACCATCCTCCTTTTTTCTTCCTGAAGCTCTTTCTTCAGTTCCTCCCTTTCCTTCACCAGAGCGTTGATCACTTCTGTTGACTGAACTTCTCTCTCCTTGCTCTCCATCAGCTCCCGTTTCTCTTGACTCGCGTACGAGGAAGTCTGAAAGACGTCGATGATCAGTCCGAGCTCCAGGTGTCTCTTCATCTTAACCCTTTCCTTCACCAGAACGTTGATCACTTCTGTGGAGCGAGCTTCTCTAGCTTTACTGTCTCTCAGCTGGAGCTCAAGTCTCTCTATCTCTTTCTCCAAGTCCTGTCTTCTCTTGATGTTCTTCCTCTTACGGAGCTTCTGGAACCAGCGTGGACCGAAGTTCTTCAGCCTCTTATCGACTTCCTTCAGCCCCTCCCTCGTCTCAGGATCCATGTTCCTGGCTTTCTGCTTGAGTTCCTCCACAGTTTCTTTCAGGTTGTCCACCTCTGTGGTCATCGCCTCCAGCTTTTTTTCCTCTTGAAGAAAGATTTGCTCCAGTTCTTCAGAGTGTTTTTTCCAGCTGTCTTCAGCTATCTTCTGCTTTTCGTAAAACCACTCTGTCTCCTCCTCCATGTTCCTTCTCTCTTCCTCAAGCTGGAGCATCAAGCTGTCTTTATCAGCCTGAAATCTTCTCCTCATTTCATCCCTTTCCTTCAGCAGAGCCTCCATCTCTTCTCTCATCTGAGCTTCTCTGACCTCGCTCTCTCTCCGCTGGAGCTCCAACAATCTCTCTTTCTCCTTCTCCATCTTCTCCTTCACTTCCTCCAGCTCCAGCACCAAGCTGTCTTTATCAGCCAGGAACCTTTTCTCCATTTCATCCCTTTCCTTCAGCAGAGCCTCCATCTCTGATCATTTCAGACCATCAGTCATTCAGAAACAACAGCAGAGAAACAGCAGTTAGGAGAAAAACCATCCCAACAACAGAATCATCAAAAATGGAGTGAAAAATGTCCTCATCATTTCCTCTTAGATTTTTGAAGACAGATTAAAAAGGAGGGAAGTAAAGGAGATGAAATCAGGTGTGAATGGTGTTCAAGCTTTTCTCCATCACTTTACTCAATCTTTCCTCTAAACTCTTTCTGGTCACATGACCTCCAGTTACACAGAAAACTGCTTTTATCCAAACAGAGAGGTTTTTTCCTCTTTACCTGAAAATCCTGTTAGCTTCTCGCACATTTCTGCAGATGGACAAACTGGTAGTAGATGATGCAGATCTTCAACTTGGTCTGAACGCAGTGTTAGTGTGTGATTGTGTGTTGGTGTGTGTCAGTGTGGGTGTCATGGAAACGGAATCGGAATCATTCTGGAACTTCACTCTGTGACACTGTGAGTTCTGACCAGATGCAGGACCACTGTGTCCACTGCTGCAAAGGAGTTCTCTTCTTTCTCATTGTTTTAACAAACTAAACAGAAGAAGAAGAAGAAGAAGAAGAAGAAGAAGAAGAAGATCTCTTCCTTTCCTTTTCACCCTCAGTGTTTGGAGTTGTTGATATTGAGCACTGAGGAGGATGAGAAAGAAACTAATGCAGCAAAATAAAGCCAGAAAATCCTCCAGTAAAAGTCTTTCACCTGAATCCACCAGCAGCACTCCTTCACTCTCAGCCTTTATCACTGAGCTTTAGGGAATTTCCTCCTCTTATATAACTGATTATTAAAATCTACAGCTTTCAGTGTGTCACTCTGCTCCTTAGCCTGATTTCTGATCAGGAAGATATGGACTGTTAGCTGTGTTTAGAAACTTCTGTTCTTTAGATTAGATTAGATTGTACAGAGTAACTGAAATGCAGTTAGCATCCAACCAGAAGTGCATAAGTGGAATATTTACAATAAATTACAATAAGGATATAGAGCTATGGGGGTGATCTGTACAGGAGAATGGATGTATTATGTACAGGTGTAGTAGGTAATATAAATAGGTATAAAAACATATCTATATATGTATGTACAATCTCTGTATAGTAATGAAGATATGTTGAGAATTAACAATTTGCTAAGTAAGATATACAGAGGGGTGTGTGTATATTATACATTATATATCTATATATATATATATGTATGTTTAAATAGTATTGTTATGTACAGGATAAAAATGTACAGTAGTGCAAAACCAGTTTTTATTTCTATAGTGCAGAGATGCCAGGTGTATAACAGTGAGGTAAAGTAAATGTAGACAGATATTCCAGAGTATCAATGTGATCAGCTCTTCAGTAAAGAAACAGCCACAGGGAAGAAGCTATTTCTCAGTCTGTTTGTTCTGGCGTTAAGACACTGGAAGCACCTTCTGGATGTGAGAAGGGTAAATAGTCCATGATTCGGGTGAGAGGTGTCTTTGATGATGCCTTTCGCCCTCTGCAGGCAGTGTTTATTGTAAATGCTCTTGATGGAGGGTAGCTGAGTGCCAGTGATGCGTTGGGCGGTTTTCACCACCCGCTGAAGGGTTTTGCGGTCTCTAGCTGTGTGGTTGGTGATGATGCTCTCAGTGGTACAGCAGTAAAAGTTCACAACAATCTTGGAGCAGAGGTGGGCCTTTTTCAGTCTCCTCAGAAAATAAAGGCACTATTGTGCCTATTTAACCAGGAAGGAGGCGTTCATGGACCAGGTGAGGTCCTCTGAGATGTGGACCCCGAGGAACTTAAAGCTGGGTACACACTCAACAGCAGCTCTGTTGATGTGAATGGGAGCATGAGTGTGATTCCCAGCATGTCTGACCATGATGACCTCCTTTGTTTTCCTGGTGTTGAGTTCCAGGTTGTTGTCCCCACACCAGGCCACAAGGTGCTGTATCTCCTCCCTGTAAGGCGTCTCATCGTTACCTCTGATCAGGCCTATCACCGTGGTGTCAAACTTGATAATGCTGTTAGAGGCATGTACAGGTATGCAGTCATGGGTGAAGAGGGAGTAAAGGAGAGGGAACAATACACATCCTTAGGGAACTCCAGTGTTGAGGATGAGACTGGAGGATGTTAGGTTGTCCAGTCTGACAGACTGTGGTCAGTGTGTAAGAACGTCCAGAGTCCAATTGCAGAGAGTAGTACTAATTCCAAGCTGTTTAAGCTTCAAGATTAGCTTGGTCGGGCTGACTGTGTTAAATACTGAACTAAACTGAATGAACAGCATCCTGACGGAAGTGTTGGGGATGTCCAGGTGACTCAGAATGAAGTGCTGTGGAGATGCCGTCCTTACGGCGATAAGCGACCTGGTGTGGATCCAGAGTGGGAGGTCTCTTGCTTGGAGGAAGGACTTTGCTATGATAGGGGTGAGGGGATGTGAGGGGTCCTGCCCTCACCTAGGACCTGACCGTCCTGCCTTCAAAGATCCTGAAATATTATACTTATTGTTTTATTGTTGTGTAACTGAGTGGACACTACAGTGACCAAGAAATTCGAAACAAAACAACAAATCCGAAAACACAGGGACAATTCAGACAAAGTGGTAGGTATAGTGTGTGAATGGAATTCTTCCCTCTGATTGGATGAGACATGGGTCACTTAGGATCTACAGGAAGTCCAGCAGTAGCTGCAGCAGTAGAAAGTGGATTGATGTGTGTATGAACACAGTGTGACCGTGGTATTACTGTGCTTGATTGGCCAGCCAACTGACCTGACCTGAAGCCTACAGAGAATCTATGTGGTATTGTCAAGAGGAAGATGAGAGACACCAGACCCTGCAATACAGAGGAGCTGAAGGAGCTATCACAGCAGCCTGGGCTTCCGTTACTCCTCAGCAGTGCTACAGGCTGATGGCCTCCAGGCCACGCCCCATTTACATGGTCATTTGTGCAAAAGGAGACACAAACAAATATAGAGTGCAGAAATAAACATACTTTACTCAGAAGGTTGACTTTTCTGTATCATAAATAATTTCTTTAATAACCTTAAGACATTTTCTAATGTCTTGAGATACTGGATTTTTGTTCATGTGTAATAAATCTAAAACACATGAAACACACTACTACTTTAAGTTTCAAGATTTTAATTAAATTGTGGGAAAATGAATATTGTATATACTGTATACACTGATCAGCCATAACACTCTGACCACTGACCGGTGAAGTGAATCAGACTGAGTATCTCCTCATCATGGCCCCTGTTAGTGGGTGGGATATATTAGGCAGCAAGTCAACATTTTGTCCTCAAAGTTGATGTTAGAAGCAGGAAAAATGGACAAGTGTAAGGATTTGAGTGAGTTTGACCAAAAGGGCCAAATTGTGATGGCTAGACCACTGGATCAGAGCATCTCCAAAACTGCAGCTCTTGTGGGGTGTTACCTGTAACACTGTCTGACTGGGTGTGTGTGTGTGTGTGTGTATGTGTGTGTGTGTGTGTGTATATATATATATATATATATATATATATATATATACATACACACACACACACACACACACACACACACACACACGTGTGTGTGTGTATGTGTAAAAAGAAAATCTGGATTATTTTATTTCAGCTGTGTCTTTATTAAACATTTACACTTTTTAATCAATTTCCAGCTTTCAGAAATTCAGCATGAGATCCAGAGCAGAGCTTTACACACACCTGATCTACAGGTTTATCATAATCCTGTCTCTCTCTCTCACACACACACACACACACACACACACACACACACACACACACAGCAGCACAGCACAGAGCTAAGTGTTCCTCATCCAGCAGTGTGATAATCCTGATTCTCACCAAAACATGAAGAAAAAAATGAAAATAAAATCATAAACCTGAAGAAGAAAAAAAGACCAGCGTTCTGATTGTTTTTTTTCTTTAACAGCATTAATGAAGAGAAGATGATCAGATTCGTTCTG
Source organism: Hemibagrus wyckioides (assembly GCF_019097595.1). Classification (NCBI taxonomy): domain Eukaryota; kingdom Metazoa; phylum Chordata; class Actinopteri; order Siluriformes; family Bagridae; genus Hemibagrus; species Hemibagrus wyckioides. The sequence continues at coordinate 33,669,055 of NC_080710.1, read as the reverse complement.
TTGGAGTGGAGAAGACGAAAAATAAGGGATTTAAAGTCTTTTCTCCAGATGTGCCACACAGCTGGAGTAAGGTCCTGCAGGTTTGTTAAAGAGCGTAATAAAGTAAAACACTTCCTGAAGTCCAGTCACACCAACCCTCACTCCAGCTGAGAGAGTGACCAGAAGCATTTGACACCATGAAGGTCACTTCATCGAGGGGAAGTGCAGAGGCGGAGTCAATGAGGGCATGTCAAACACAGCCATGAGACTGAACAGGAAGCAGGAAGGTGAAAAAGAAAAAACAGCAGGAAGTCATTCTTTTTTCAGGATTTACTCTTCCCCCAATTTTCCCTTTAGTTACTTTTTCTTTTCTTTAACCTATTTTTTTCCTTTTTTTGTTTTTCATCATGTTTATTTTACATTTGCTTTCCATTATTTATCTTCTAAAGCTATCCATTTTTTTATCTCTACACTTTCTCTTTTTTTCTGTGAGCGATTAGTTTTCCTGTTTTCTTCGAATATCTCTTCACGGTCAGTTTGCATGCCTTGACCTCAGTATAAGAGTGACCTACATGATCAGATTTGTAATAAAAATAAATAAAGTAGCCGTTAGAGCCCAGTGAATGTTTGGGAGTCACAGTGTGTGAGGGAGCTGTAAGGCACGGTGTGTTCGCTACACAGGATCAGCGCTAATCATTACAGCACACAGTGGCTTTGGGTTTGAATCAGCCGCTTTGGTTCATTAACACACACACACACACACACACTCACTGCAGCCTGTAACATGTTCAGTGTGTGAAGTTTGGTTTCCTGCCTTAGCTTTGTGGAGGTAATGTTAATGCTAATGTTGCTAAGGAAGGACATTTACGGACGTCCAGTTCAGCGTCTACATCACACACTGTCCAGTAGAAAGAGTGCGTTCGTTTTTCCTCATTGTGTCTGATTACATTTTATTTCATATCATGATGCAGGATGAAGGCTGAGAGTCGGAAGATATCTTTTAGTGCCTAAACGAGTGTTTAGAGCTGACCCAGTGTGTGGTCAAACATCTACACCAACACTACAGTGGTCATTTTCCCTGATAAAGTGCTTCTGATTTGTGTTTCTGGATTTATTTCTGATTAAACATCTCGATTGTCTCCTGTTTTCACAGCTGGAGGTGGTGAAGGTCGTGTCTCATTTACAGTGTTTATTTAAGGCACAGAGAGCAGTCTAGAGCACGTGAAAGAGGACAAGAACCTTCTGACCAGTGCATAGAGGGTACAGCGTCGTGAATAGGGTGCACTACACCTAGTGCACTAGGATATCTGAGGAGGAGCTGTGGTCATGGTGTCCGGTGTAGTGAATTGGGACAAGACTTAGTGCACAGGTATTAGTGTTAGGGTTTAAGTGAACCGAGGGGACGAGAGCTTCAGAGATCCAGACCTGGTGCACGAGGGTTACAGCAGAACGAGTAGTAATGGTCAAGGTACAGAATACAGTGTAGCTCCTAAATATGTACAGCAAAAGGAAGACTGTGTGTGTGTGTGTGTGTGTTCTGGACAAAACAATTGTATATGACAGAGTTGGGGCTAAATGTCTGAGTGCACTATTTGAGAGCTGTTCCCTTTCCCTGTCCAGCACACACACACACACACACACACACACACACACACACACACACACAGATCGCATATTGATCACCTCACACCAATAACCTCATATACACACACACACACTCCCCAAGTCAAATCAACAACACACACTCAGAGACGTTTGTGAATTTAAACATCACTGAGTTTGGTCGCTGAACCTCAGCCTGTAAAACGCCTCCTTCACAGACTCCGCCTGTCCGGAGACGTCTCCACCCAGTCTGCCAGCCCCGCCCACTCCTATCACACTGCTCTCAGAGACGTCTTCTTTGATCTTCCGCTTGGTCAAGACCACTGGCTGCATTCTGTCAAGCCCCGCCCCTTTGTTCTGCGCTCCGTCCTCTCCGGATAGTACGAGGTAACACGCGTGACGGCCTCGTTCCAGCAGGAGTGCTGCACGCGCGCACACACACACACACACACACACACACACACACACACACACACTCTGTGTTGTCTTCTGAATTCGTATCACCCTGTGTTTGTTTACTTTTGTGTGTGTGTACCTTTAGAGGTGATAATGTGCTGGGCGGGGTTTCTCCTCTCCAGCAGGACATCAGAATGCAGTGGGTGGAGCAGATACGAGGAGTGATCCTCCACCTCCGAGCTCTACACACACACACACACACACACACACCCCAAAGGAATGGTGAGTACACGTACACACACACCCCCCCCAAAGGAATGGTGAGTACACGTACACACACACACACACACCCCCCAAAGGAATGGTGAGTACATGTACACACACACACACACACACACACCCCAAAGGAATGGTGAGTACATGTACACACACACACACACCCCAAAGGAATGGTGAGTACATGTACACACACACACACACACCCCAAAGGAATGGTGAGTACACGTACACACACACCCCCCAAAGGAATGGTGAGTACACGTACACACACACCCCAAAGGAATGGTGAGTACACATACACACACACACACACACACCCCAAAGGAATGGTGAGTACACGTACACACACACCCCCCCCAAAGGAATGGTGAGTACATGTACACACACACACACACACACACACACACCCCAAAGGAATGGTGAGTACACGTACACACACACACACACACCCCAAAGGAATGGTGAGTACATGTACACACACACACACACACCCCAAAGGAATGGTGAGTACATGTACACACACACACACACACCCCAAAGGAATGGTGAGTACATGTACACACACACACACACCCCAAAGGAATGGTGAGTACACGTACACACACACACACACACACACACACACACACACACACACACACACACACCCCAAAGGAATGGAAATACACGTACACACACACACACACACACACACACACACACACACACACACCCCAAAGGAATGGAAATACACGTACACACACACACACACCCCAAAGGAATGGTGAGTACATGTACACACACACACCCACACCCCAAAGGAATGGTGAGTACACGTACACACACACACCCCAAAGGAATGGTGAGTACACGTACACACACACACACACACACCCCAAAGGAATGGAAATACACGTACACACACACACACACACACACACACACACACCCCAAAGGAATGGTGAGTACACGTACACACACACACACCAAAGGAATGGTGAGTACACGTACACACACACACACACACACCCCAAAGGAATGGTGAGTACACATACACACACACACACACACACCCCAAAGGAATGGTGAGTACACGTACACACACACACCCCAAAGGAATGGAAATACACGTACACACACACACACCCCAAAGGAATGGAAATACACGTACACACACCCCAAAGGAATGGAAATACACGTACACACACACACACACACCCCAAAGGAATGGTGAGTACATGTACACACACACACACACACACACACACCCCAAAGGAATGGTGAGTACACATACACACACACACACACACACACCCCAAAGGAATGGTGAGTACACGTACACACACACACACACACACACACCCCAAAGGAATGGTGAGTACACGTACACCCCCCCCCCCCCCCAAAGGAATGGTGAGTACACGTACACACCCCCCCCCCCCCCAAAAGTACACGTACACACACACACACACACACACACACCCCAAAGGAATGGTGAGTACACGTACACACACACACACACACACCCCAAAGGAATGGTGAGTACACGTACACACACACACACACACACACCCCAAAGGAATGGTGAGTACACGTACACACACACACACCCCAAAGGAATGGTGAGTACACGTACACACACACACACACACACACACACACACACACACCCCAAAGGAATGGTGAGTACACGTACACACACCTCCCCCCCCAAAGGAATGGTGAGTACACGTACACACACACACACACACACACAAACCCCCCAAAGGAATGGTGAGTACACGTACACACACACACACCCCCCAAAGGAATGGTGAGTACACGTACACACACACCCCAAAGGAATGGTGAGTACACGTACACACACACATACACACCCCCCAAAGGAATGGTGAGTACACGTACACACACACACACACACACCCCAAAGGAATGGTGAGTACACGTACACACACACACACACCCCAAAGGAATGGTGAGTACACGTACACACACACACACCCCAAAGGAATGGTGAGTACACGTACACACACACACACACACACCCCAAAGGAATGGTGAGTACACGTACACACACACACACACACACACCCCAAAGGAATGGTGAGTACACGTACACACACACACACACACACACACACACACACACCCCAAAGGAATGGTGAGTACATGTACACACACACACACACACACACACCCCAAAGGAATGGTGAGTACATGTACACACACACACACACACACACACACACACACCCCAAAGGAATGGTGAGTACATGTACACACACACACACACACACCCCCCAAAGGAATGGTGAGTACATGTACACACACACACACACACACCCCAAAGGAATGGTGAGTACACGTACACACACACACACACACCCCCCAAAGGAATGGTGAGTACATGTACACACACACACACACACACCCCAAAGGAATGGTGAGTACATGTACACACACACACACACACACCCCAAAGGAATGGTGAGTACATGTACACACACACCCCCCAAAGGAATGGTGAGTACACGTACACACACACCCCAAAGGAATGGTGAGTACACGTGTACACACACACACACACACACCCCAAAGGAATGGTGAGTACACGTACACACACACCCCCCCCCCCCCAAAGGAATGGAAATACACGTACACACACACACACACACACACACCCCAAAGGAATGGTGAGTACATGTACACACACACACCCACACCCCAAAGGAATGGTGAGTACACGTACACACACACACACACACACACACCCCAAAGGAATGGTGAGTACACGTACACACACACACACACCCCAAAGGAATGGTGAGTACACGTACACACACACACACACACACACACACACACACACACACACACCCCAAAGGAATGGAAATACACGTACACACACACACACACACCCCAAAGGAATGGTGAGTACATGTACACACACACACCCACACCCCAAAGGAATGGTGAGTACACGTACACACACACACCCCAAAGGAATGGAAATACACGCACACACACACACACACACACACACACCCCAAAGGAATGGTGAGTACATGTACACACACACACCCACACCCCAAAGGAATGGTGAGTACACGTACACACACACACACACCAAAGGAATGGTGAGTACACATACACACACACACACACACACACACCCCAAAGGAATGGAAATACACATACACACACACACACCCCAAAGGAATGATGAGTACACATACACACACACACACACACCCCAAAGGAATGGTGAGTACACGTACACACACACACCCCAAAGGAATGGAAATACACGTACACACACACACCCCCCAAAGGAATGGAAATACACGTACACACACACACACACACCCCAAAGGAATGGTGAGTACACGTACACACACACACACCCCAAAGGAATGGTGAGTACACGTACACACACACACACACACACACCCCCCAAAGGAATGGTGAGTACACGTACACACACACACACACACCCCCCAAAGGAATGGTGAGTACACGTACACACACACACACACACCCCAAAGGAATGGTGAGTACACGTACACACACACACACACACCCCCCCAAAGGAATGGTGAGTACACGTACACACACACACACACACACACACACCTCAAAGGAATGGTGAGTACACGTACACACACACACCCCCCCCAAAGGAATGGTGAGTACATGTACACCCCCCCCCCCCCCCCAAAGGAATGGTGAGTACACGTACACACACCCCCCCCCAAAGGAATGGTGAGTACACATACACACCCCCCCCCCCAAAGGAATGGTGAGTACACGTACACACACACACACACCCCAAAGGAATGGTGAGTACACGTACACACACACACCCCCCCAAAGGAATGGTGAGTACACGTACACACACACACACACACACACCCCAAAGGAATGGTGAGTACACGTACACACACACACACCCCAAAGGAATGGTGAGTACACGCACACACACACACACACCCCAAAGGAATGGTGAGTACACGTACACCCCCCCCCCAAAGGAATGGTGAGTACACGTACACACACACACACACACACACACACCCCAAAGGAATGGTGAGTACACGTACCCCCCCCCCCCCCCCAAAGGAAAGGTGAGTACACGTACACACACACACACACCTCAAAGGAATGGTGAGTACACGTACACACACACACCCCCCCCAAAGGAATGGTGAGTACACGTACACACACACACACACACACACACACACCCCAAAGGAATGGTGAGTACACGTACACACACCCCCCAAAGGAATGGTGAGTACACGTACACACACACACACACCCCAAAGGAAAGGTGAGTACACGTACACACACACACCTCAAAGGAATGGTGAGTACACGTACACACACACCCCAAAGGAATGGTGAGTACACGTGTACACACACACACACACACCCCAAAGGAATGGTGAGTACACGTACACCCCCCCCCCCCAAAGGAATGGAAATACACGTACACACACACACACCCCAAAGGAATGGTGAGTACATGTACACACACACACCCACACCCCAAAGGAATGGTGAGTACACGTACACACACACACACACACACACACCCCAAAGGAATGGTGAGTACACGTACACACACACACACACCCCAAAGGAATGGTGAGTACACGTACACACACACACACACACACACACACACACCCCAAAGGAATGGAAATACACGTACACACACACACACACACCCCAAAGGAATGGTGAGTACATGTACACACACACACCCACACCCCAAAGGAATGGTGAGTACACGTACACACACACACCCCAAAGGAATGGAAATACACGCACACACACACACACACACACACACACCCCAAAGGAATGGTGAGTACACGTACACACACACACACACCCCAAAGGAATGGTGAGTACACGTACACACACACACACACACACACACACACACCCCAAAGGAATGGAAATACACGTACACACACACACACACACCCCAAAGGAATGGTGAGTACATGTACACACACACACCCACACCCCAAAGGAATGGTGAGTACACGTACACACACACACCCCAAAGGAATGGAAATACACGCACACACACACACACACACACACACACCCCAAAGGAATGGTGAGTACACGTACACACACACACCCCAAAGGAATGGAAATACACGCACACACACACACACACACACACACACCCCAAAGGAATGGTGAGTACACGTACACACACACACACCAAAGGAATGGTGAGTACACATACACACACACACACACACACACACACCCCAAAGGAATGGTGAGTACACATACACACACACACACACACACACACCCCAAAGGAATGGAAATACACATACACACACACACACCCCAAAGGAATGATGAGTACACATACACACACACACACACACCCCAAAGGAATGGTGAGTACACGTACACACACACACCCCAAAGGAATGGAAATACACGTACACACACACACCCCCCAAAGGAATGGAAATACACGTACACACACACACACACACCCCAAAGGAATGGTGAGTACACGTACACACACACACACCCCAAAGGAATGGTGAGTACACGTACACACACACACACACACACACACATCCCAAAGAAATGGTGAGTACACGTACACACACACACACACACCCCCCAAAGGAATGGTGAGTACACGTACACACACACACACACACCCCAAAGGAATGGTGAGTACACGTACACACACACACACACACCCCCCAAAGGAATGGTGAGTACACGTACACACACACACACACACACACACTCCCCAAAGGAATGGTGAGTACACGTACACACACACACCCCCCCCCCAAAGGAATGGTGAGTACATGTACACCCCCCCCCCCCCCCCAAAGGAATGGTGAGTACACATACACCCCCCCCCCCCCAAAGGTGTGGGGAGTACACGTACACACCCACACACCCCAAACGAATGGTGAGTACACGTCCACCCCCCGCCAAAGGAATGGTGAGTACACGTACACACACACACACACACACACACCCCA
>NC_080710.1:33643279-33645779 GCF_019097595.1 Hemibagrus wyckioides | reverse complement strand
GTTCTCAGAGTTAGTTGCTGAATTAATTCCTGAATATGACAGCTTTCTCGTATGTGGAGATTTTAATATTCATGTCTATTGTCTGTCCAGCCAACTGGTAAATGAGTTTCAAAGTCTTTTGAACTCCTTTGACCTGACACAATCAGTACATGACCCAACGCATCAGCATGGTCACACACTGGACCTTATAATCTCACATGGACTTCCGGTATCCATCTCAGAAATAACTGACATTTGCATCTCGGATCACTTTCCTGTCATTTTTGAATTTACTGCTCCCCTTTCTGCCATCAAATCTCTCACCCCAGCCTGCCGCCGCCGTACCATCACTGCCACCACAGCTGGAGAGTTTGCTGCTACATTCATGAACACTAGTCTTTACATCCAGGATGAGTTGGCTTCTTCTCCTCTGTGCCCAGAGGATTTTATCTCTGCCCTCTACTCCACCTGCACAGGGATTTTGGACTCCATTGCACCTTTCAAGGACAGATCCATGAAAACCAAACCTGACCCTTGGCTCAATGATACTACGCGTGCCCTCAGGCAGCACTGCAGACAAGCTAAGCGCAGGTGGAAGAAGGACAAGTTGCATGTATCACTGGGTATACTGCGTGATAGTCTTTCTGACTATCAAAAAGCGTTAAAGAATGTATGTACTTGTCAAATGTAATTTCCACCAGCTGTAATCGGCCTAGGGTGTTATTTAATACAATCCAGTCTGTCATAAATCCGTCTTGCAATGTTCTGAAACATGCATCAAAGTCAACTTGTGATGAATTTCTTAATCATTTTGTTGACAAGGTGGCCTCCGTTAGGCAGAACATTATCAACACGTCCAATGGTCTTGACATATGCTCTTCTTCTATGCCCTCATTTGTGTTTAATATGTTTGAGCCAGTGTCCCTATCTCTTCTCTCTGAGGTGGTCCAGCAGTTATCCCCAACTAACTGTCCTCTAGACATTATTCCATCCAGAGTACTGAAATAGGTTTTTAACAAAAGGGGCCCATGTCTCCTCTCATTTATTTACAGCTGCCTCAGTTCAGGGTCTGTCCCAGATGTTTTTAAGCATGCTGTGGTCAGGCCTGTTCTCAAGAAATCCAATCTCGATCCTGCAATACTGTCTAACTACAGACCAGTGTCTCATTTATCTTTTTTATCTAAGGTTTTAGAAAAAGTTGTTTTCATCCAGTTGCAGTCTTTTTTGGAAAGAAATCATATCCTAGAGAAATTCCAGTCTGGATTTAGAACACGTCATAGCAATGAATCCGCTCTCCTAAAGGTACAGAATGATATTCTTTTGTCCCTTGATTCTAAAAAACCTGTGCTGCTAGTGATTTTGGACATCACTGCTGCATTTGTTACTGTTGACCACTCGATTCTCCTGACACGCCTGGCACAACAAGTTGGCCTTCAAGATCCCGTACTGCAATGGTTTAGGTCATATTTATCAAACTGGACTTTCTCTGTTATGATTGGTGATCTCTCCTCCTCCCCAGCTGCTTTGACCTCTGGTGTTCCACAGGGTTCCATTTTGGGCCCTGTTCTATTTCCTTTGTACATGTTGCCATTAGGGTTGATTATTTCAAAGCACAACGTTTCGTTTCATCTCTATGCAGATGATTTACAAATCTATCTGCCAGTCTGCCAAATTCTTCTGATGCTCTTGAATCCATCCACAGATGTTTGTATGACATCAAACTCTGGCTGTCACAGAATTGTCTCTGTGTGAATGAGGGTAAAACAGAATGTATTCTTTTTGGCACCTCCAACCTTCCCAGTTTTGTTGCTGCTGGTCTTGATTCTCCAGCCCCTCATTTTAGCCAAGCAGTCAAAAATTTGGGGGTGACTTTAGACACCAGTTTAAACGTCCAGCTACACATTGACTCTGTTGTCAAGGCAGGATTTTTCCATCTTGCAAAGATCAAGCCCTTTCTGAGTTGGAGTGATCTAGAGAAAGCCATTCACGCTTTTATTAGTTCCTGGCTAGACTATTGCAACGCTCTTTATGTTGGAGTCAATCAAGCTCGTCTGCTTCACCTGCAACTTGTACGGAATGCTGCAGCTCGTATGCTGATTAATACTCATAAATATGATCATATCACACCAACCCTGAATTCCCTCCACTGGCTTACAGTTGTATACAGTTCCGGATACAATTTAAACTTCTGCTGTTTGTTTTTAGTGCAGTCAATGGCCTGGCACCTTCTTACTTGTGTGAGTCAGTAAGCTTTTACAAACAAAGTAGAGCTTTACGTTCTGCTGACCAGAACATACTAGAGGTCCCTCGGTCGAGGTACAAACAGTGGGGTGATGGCTCCTTTGCAGTGGCCGGTCCTAAACCCTGGAACACAATTCCTTATGAGTTGCGTACTATTACTGACCTGCCTCTGTTTAAAGCCAAACTCAAGACTCACTTATTTGAAATGGCTTTTGGCTTATAATCATTTTCTGTGTTTTGTATATCTCACTGTTATTTTATTTCAATTTCATTTTATTTC
>NC_080710.1:33628279-33638279 GCF_019097595.1 Hemibagrus wyckioides | reverse complement strand
TGAAGCTCTATGAACTTTCTATGAAGTGCTGTATACTCTGTGAACTTTCTATAAAGCTCTGTATGCTCTATGAACTTTCTATGAAGCTCTGTGAACTTTCTATAAAGCTCTGTATGCTCTATGAACTTTCTATGAAGCTCTGTGAACTTTCTATAAAGCTCTGTATGTTCTATGAACTTTCTATGAAGCTCTGTGAACTTTCTATAAAGCTCTGTATGTTCTATGAACTTTCTATAAAGCTCTGTATGTTCTATGAACTTTCTATAAAGCTCTGTATGTTCTATGAACTTTCTATAAAGCTCTGTATGCTCTTCCAATAGAGTTTAACACTTTATAATGACATTTTAATAAAAACAAGAACTATCAAAATTTATATCAAAATATGTCTGATTTTCTTAATGATATTTATTTTCTGAAGTAAACCTTTTTTAATAGTTTTGGGTGTAAATGATTTAGAAACACTCCTGGTTTCATCACCGGTCACTGACTCACATCACATGACTTTATTCACATGCTCCTCAGTCATGAGAGAGAGACACAGCAGCTCGGTCTTTCAGCTTGTGGTTTTTATCAGTACTGTAATTAAACAGTCATGGCAGGTCACGGTAAACTGATAGCAGTGCTGGGGGATGAGGATACCTGCACTGGGTTCCTGCTGGGAGGAGTGGGAGAACTGAACACACACCTCAAACCCAATTTCCTGGTGGTGGAGAAGGACACCAGGCTCACAGAGATAGAGGAGATGTTTAAGAGTTTTCTGGCTCGCAGTGACATCAGAATCATCTTCATCAACCAGTTCATCGCAGAGATGATCCGACACGTGATCGACGCCCATGTGCAGTCCATCCCCGCCGTGCTGGAGATCCCTTCTAAAGAACATCCTTACGACGCCTCCAGAGACTCGGTCCTGCGCAGGGCTAAGGGCATGTTCTCCACAGAGAATTTCTAATAAACAGCGGTGGACTGGTCAGGATTCAGAGGGGCTATCTATCGTAAAATACACACACTGAAACAGGATATACTGCATAGTTAAAGCTGGACTGTGCAATGAATATGTAGGAAATAAATGTAAGAGAAAAGTGTTATAAATATAAATATAAATGTGGATGTTCAGATGCAGATTTCGTTACATTTACTACATCAAAAAATGTTTATTGCACTAAAAATAATGTATATCTCTTGTGAGATTTTAATAAAGGTTTCAATCATCAACGTTTAACTTTTTGGGTCATTAAAAGATTTTGCACAAAAAAAAAACAAAAACAAAAATCATTTAAGTGAGCGCATACCTCGACACACACATCACGTGACTCGTTTTCGTCAGCCTGCTGCTTTAAGATGACGTGTCACGTTCTCATTGGCCTTACGGAGGCGTGACGTCACCCGGAGCGGACGTTAGAGGAAGAGACGGCAGCGGCGTTGAAGGGGCCATATTTCACCCCTCATAACAGACCGTTATTTAAAAATAATACAGTTAATACGAAACATTTTATATTTTCACGTGGTCGTCCTTTAAAGTCTAGATTCTTTATGCTATAAACGAAAATACCGTGCGAGTTAGTTTAATCGGTGGAAAGATGTCGGCTCAGGCTCAAATGAGAGCTCTGCTTGATCAGTTGATGGGAACGGCGAGGGACGGTGAGTAACCCGCTAGCATTAGCATTAGCATTCAGAAAGGCTGGATAAAAGGAGGCGAAACCCGCTCTTTATGGTTCCATGTTTATTGTCTTTATATACATTTCACTGTTAAACCACGGAGACATTAACATGAAACGACTTTCCTCTCGAAATGCGGCCATTTAATGGTCACATCCCGAACACTGTATAGATTCGCGCTACAAGTTGTTTATGTAGCTTGCTAATGCTAAACTAATCGCCCAGAGTTAGGCCTACTGCGCGGATACGTTACCATATAATTGTGCAAAAAAATATAACGTTATATGGTTAACATTTACCATAAATATATTTATAACATTGTGGTTTATAGACTCCAATCAGTAAAGGGTCGGTTTAGATATTGGTGTTTGTTAACATTACAGCTGAATAGATAGAATAAACACTGCTGTAATCTCGTTTCATCTATACTGAAATATCGCGAGATCTCCGTTTCTTTACCTCAGGTATGTGTGTGATGTTTCTACATTTTTCTTATTTATTTTTTTTATATTTAATAAAAGTGGTACGGATTAGCACAGTTTGTATGTTAGGAGTACGTAAAAGTGTTAGCTTTACAAAAGCAAAAAAAGTGTTCATGATTCTGTCATAAAAACGTACTCACATTCGTCTATGCTAAGCTAACTGAACAATGGGTTCGTCAGAGCTGAATGATTTAAATGATTGATTAATAAATGATTTAAAACACATTCGGATTCTTTTACACGTTTTAAAACCTTAAATTGTATGGGTTTTTTTTTAAAAGAAAGAATGTGGAATAATAAAGTAAAATGTAGCAGAAAAAGATTTGAGATATATATATATATATTTTTTTTTTTTTTTAAATAAGTCACTTAACACAACATACCAGATTCTAGTATTTTATTACATTTTTGCCTTGTATATTTTTAAGTTAATGTCCCTCTTTGAAAGTGAAAGTTTATAATGATGAAGACATGCTGCACTGAGAAGAGTCAACACTCTAGATGTGAACAGAAATCAGGAGAATGATTCAGTGATTCATTTACAGTAATAATAAGTTATATATAAATGTACTATATTGGCAAACGTTTTGGGACACCCCTCAGGTGTTCAGGTGTTGTTTTTCAGGGGTTGGACTCGGCCCCTTAGTTCCAGTGAAAGGAACTCTTAATGCTTCAGCTTCATACCAAGACATTTTGGACAATTTCATGCTCTTTGTGGGAACAGTTTGGGGATGACCCCTTCCTGTTCCAACATGACTGTACACCAGTGACCAAAGCAAGGTCCATAAAGACATGGATGAGTGAGTTTGGTGTGGAGGAACTTGACTGGCCTGCACAGAGTCCTGACCTCAACCCCATAGAACACCTTTGGGATGAATTAGAGTGGAGACTGAGAGACAGACCAAATCTGGGACGTCTGCCTTTCCATGCACATGAATGTAATATGGAGTTGTCCCGCCCTTTGCAGCTATAACAGCTTCAACTCTTCTGGGAAGGCTTTCCACAAGGTTTAGGAGTGTGTTTATGGGAATTTTTGACCATTCCTCTAGAAGGACATTTGTGAGGTCAGGCACTGATGTTGGATGAGAAGGTCTGGCTCACAGTCTCTGTCTTTATGGATCTTGTTTTGTGCCCTGGTGTGCACGTTCTTTCCCCCATCGCCGTATCTATAGCCATTCTCCAGTTGTAGCATTTTAAACTTTATTCGTTTAAATTTTATGACCGTTAAATGGCATTTCGGAGGAAATCGTACTTTAGGAAGTGATGATGATGATGATGATGATTTGTGCGGCCTCAGCCGTGATCAGTGGTCAATGGGAGAGAGTTAAATTGTCAAGTGTGAGTCAAGTTGAGGGCCTCCACTGCCACAGAGAGTGAGTGTGTGTGTTTGTATCTCTGTGTGTGTGTGTGCTGAGCTGAATTCATGTTTTCCTGCAGACTGAACAATTGTGGCCCCTTTATTCTATTCATTAAGGTTCAGTGTATCTTTGCCAGCCTACATCAATCTGCACGGGAGTTGCAGAAAAGCCTCATGTTCATCGAGCCGTGAGTCACACATGATTTCTAACGCTGTTATGATCCAATTATAATCACACAGCAATAGTAGTCAATGATATTTGCTTATTCCACAACTCTTAATTCTGTCAGCCACAGTAAAGAGATATGAACACAAAAAAAAGGTGGGCGGCTTTATAACCTGCGCCAGCTGCCGAGCGTTTGCGCTACATAACACGCTGACTGACCAGGACTACATTAAATAAAAAAACAAGGCGATCCTGCGCCGACGCTCTGCACTTTGACTCTTGTGTATATGATTCCCAACTTCCTCATTGCAGGTTTGGTCAAGAAAAGCTTTTTAATCTTTAATAAGGCCAACCCAAGGGCTGGAGCTCCAGGCGGGTACAGTATGGGAGAGAGAGAGAGAGAGAGAGAGAGAGAGAGAAAGCTCGCAGTGTGTATAAAACTAACATTCATGCTCTTATTTTCATGTTTTGTGTATTTTATTTTATTTTTTTTTCTCTCACTGTTATTCACTGAAGGAGTGGACGCTGATAATCATCTGCAATGCTGTAGGATATTTAACACGCACAACATGTTTATCCTGAACATTCTTTCACCACTGCAATCATAGAGAACTTCAGCATAAAACGTTTACCTTATTGTTTACAAAGATTAAAAATATTAGTTGGTATTCCAGACTTTTAGATCGGTAATTGCTTTCGAATGTGTTCAGATGGTTTTAATGGTTGCTATGGAAACCTGTCGGCCAGCTCCGGCCCAGCTCCTAGTGGACGGCACTTTAGCGCGTGTATGTCTTTCTAAAGTGTCCATGGTACAATGTTGTGCGTGTTAAATATCGCTTTCCATTCTGAGCCCAGAGGGCATGCTGGACATCCACTGCCTCAGTTAAACACACCACTCAGCCAGTGTGTGTTTGTGTGTGTGTGTAGCTCAGATTCATGACCAGGCTGTCCTCACTCCTGCATTCTAAATAAATATATATTTTTAAAACAATACCTCATCAAGGGCTCCCTGTGAGGAGGTTCATTCTGAAACTTTTAATAATCTGTAAAATTCCCATCATCCCTTCTGCAGTGAGGCCCTGCCCCTATACCCCCCCCTTCCAGGTTTAGGAGTGTGTGTGTGTGTGTGTGAGAGGCGTGTTCAAGTGTGCATGTGTGTTCGCTCACTGCGTGTGCGTGTTTACTGTTTCAGGGGACGAGTCTCGACAGCGGGTGAAGTTCACAGACGAGCGAGTGTGTAAGTCTCACCTGCTGAACTGCTGTCCACATGACATCCTGTCCGGCACTGTGAGTACATGCTTAGAAGTATTGGCACCCCGATACTGTGTAGTGACTTTACTGGAGAGAATAACACTGAGCTCTCTGTCTGTCTCTCTCCTCTTCTCTCTCTCTCTCTCCCTGCCCCCCCGCCCCTCTCTCTCCCTGTCTCTGCCTCCCTCTCTCTCTCTCTCTCTCTGTCTGTGCTTCTCTCTCTTTCTCTGTCTCCCTCTCTCTCTCTATCTCTCTAGCGTATGGACCTGGGTGAGTGCTCTAAGATCCATGACCTAGCTCTGAGGGCCGACTATGAGATCGCATCTAAGGAGAGAGACCTGTTCTTTGAGCTGGACGTGAGTGCTCTACCCTGTCTGTGTGTATAATTGAGGTCAGATGTGTAGTGACCGCACTGTGATGTCTCTTCACTCTGTCTTCAGGCTGTGGATCATCTGGAGTCCTTCATTGCCGACTGCGACCACAGAACAGAGCTGGCAAAGAAACGTCTCGCTGAAACTCAGGAGGAGATCAGTGCTGAGGTTGCTGCCAAGGTACTACATTATAAATACACAGGTTCTGTCCCATCACTTTCTTGACACATTTGTGGTGTTCATGCTTGTTGTGTAATCGCCCGTCACGTTCTTCGTGTGTGTGTGATAGGCGGAGAAAGTGCATGAGCTGAACGAGGAGATTGGGAAACTGCTGGCAAAGGCAGAGCAGCTTGGTGCTGAGGGAAATGTGGATGAAGCTCAGAAGGTTCTACAAGAAGTGGAGAAAGTGCGCACTAAGAAGAAGGATGCTGAGGTCAGTGCATTAACACACACACACACACACACACACACACAGACAGGATATTTATAGATTAATTGTGTGTTCATGTGCTTTCAGGAGGAATACAGGAACTCCATGCCTGCCTCCAGTTTCCAACAGCAGAAGCTCCGTGTGTGTGAGGTATGCTCCGCCTATCTGGGTCTCCATGACAATGACCGTCGCCTTGCTGACCATTTTGGTGGGAAACTACACCTGGGCTTCATCCAGATCAGAGAAAAGCTGGAGCAGCTGAAGGTGTGTGGAGTCAAGCGAACTGTACACAACCTGGAAGATGTTATTGAGCTTTGATTGACGTGTGTGTGTGTGTGTGTGTGTGTGTGTGTGTGTGTGTAGAAAACGGTCCTGGATAAGCAGGAGCGGCGAAACCAGGAGAGACTGAAGAGGAGAGAGGAGAGAGAGCGTGAAGAGAGGATGAGGAGGCGGTGAGGAACACTAACACCACTTTACTGTGTGTGTGTGAGTGAGAGTGAGGATGAGGCTGAAATGACCACTAGTGTGATTAATACTCAACAGAATTTTTTTCTCTCTGTATGTTTGAAGGACCAGATCACGCAGTCGGGAGCGCAGGAGGTCAGAAACAAACACACTGATAACTGATTTTTTTTTTTTACACATTCTTATGAGTTCTGTTGATCTTATTTGATCTTATTTGCATGTAGGTCTCGTTCTCGTGAGCGAGAGCGTGAGAGAGAGAGAGAAAGGAGACGGAGGAGATCTCGCTCATCCTCCAGGGAGAGACGCAGGTCCAGATCTCGGTCCAGAGACAGAGAGAGACGCAGGAGACACCGGTCACGCTCCAGGTCTCACTCACACTCTCGCAGAGAACACTCACACAGGTATGTTAGTGCTCTCACAGAGAACACACACACACTCATAGAGAACACAAACTCTGAGAGAACACTCACACAGGTACCAGGAACCACACACTGTCCTGCAGAGAACTCGCACAAACAGGTAGCTGCTGCATTGTAGAGACAACCTGGATACACTAATGACTGTGTATTTGCTTGTTTTGTTTATTTGTTTGTTTATTTATTTATCTATTTTCAGGTCTTCACGCGACCGCCTCAATGGGAGGGCGGAGTCTCGTCGCTCCGGGGACAGAGAATCCGGGGAGCTCTGAGGGCTGCCCCCCACCCCCTCTGGCACAGTTACTACGGGAACTACACTGTCACCTGCCAATATTTGTCCCTCCCCCACCCTGACCCCTCCCTCAGCTTTTACATTTTGTTTTAATTGACCGATACACAGATGATGAGGGCAGTGTTGGGTCACTGCTCTTTAATCCCCACAGCACTGCCTTACACCATGTCTCCCAGTGCATCATGGTCTTTGTAGTGTTTACACTCTGTGCTTGTGTGTGTGTGTGTGGTCAGCTGCAGCGTGATGACCTAAACACAAGGTGCAGATACCCCACAGTCCTGCAGGAGCAGAAGGTTAGAGCTCAGTGTGATTACTTCATGATGGTGTAGAATTCTCCTCCTTATTCCTCTCTCTCTCTTCTTTTATAAACCTGCTCTGGTTCTCCTCGTTCCTCTATAACGCATTATTAAATGATTTTATCAACACCAGTCGTGTGTGTGTGCTCAAGTGTTTCTGAAGAAACCCTGTGTCTTTAATACTGTTTACAACTCTACAATACCCAGTGTGGTCACTCATACTGCAGATTTGTCTTTCTTTCTGTCTGTTTTCTTTCTTTCTTTTTCTTTCTTTTTCTTTCTTTCCTTCTGTCTTTCCTTAATAAAGAGTCTTCGAGCTGTTCTGTGTAATTCCTGACCCAGCCCCTGACCTCCCCTGCTGTACACCAGCCATTTCATCATGTTTGATCTGTAACGTTACACTTCATGTGGATCCTGCAGGAGTTCTGTCACGGTTTATTATATTACATTTCTGGGTAAAATGGGGTAGGGTAAAGTTATTTCTTTGCATTGAGGCATAATGGGCTTTGGACCATATTTAAATTTCATTATATATTTTTACTTCTCTACATTTTTTAGATGTCTGAGATGTTGAGTATTGAAATCAAGCTTTTCAAAGCGGGTTAATTATAATTATATTTTAATCAGTGATATAGAGGGATCTGATCATTTGGTAAGTGCTGCGATGAAATTAAACAAATATTCTCAAGTGTTTTGACATATTTATACAATGTGTAACAAAACAGTTTGAAAAATGATTGAGATTTTTAAATACAACATTTATTTTATTATTTTTAATATCATTTAAGAAAGATGAACCTTTTTTCGGTGATTCGAAAGAGTCGATTCGTCGTCACCCAAGAAAGCCGTGCACGAGGCTACGTCTGGTCGTGCGTGATGACGCGCTTACGTCATTTCTTGGCGACGTAACGTTACGTAACTCTGAGGTTTCTGTTATGGCCGCCGGACGTCATGTAACCAAAACAAGCTGCAAGATGATAGTGTTTTACGGCGGAGATTTAATATATAAATTTCTGTAGTTTTGGATTAAACATGGAGGCATTTATCAATATTTCTCTTCCATAATGGGTTTGATAATTATATAACCACAGGCAGAGAAAAGAGAGAGAATTTACTTGAGCAGGAACAGAGCTAGTTAGCATTAGCGTTAGCTTTAGCGTTATTCGGCTGAGGCTCCCAGCGGCGGCTCGGCTGTGTCCCCGGGGCAGGAGGCGCTGCACTCGCGGAGAGAGCTGTCTTTACAACCGGTACGTGTCGTTTCGGACATCAGCCTACATACAGAATGTGTTTAATAGTTGTATATAAATATATATAAACTGTGAAGATTATTCAGCGTTAATGGAGCTGTTTCACCAGATGAATAATTCTACATATAATCGTGTAGCTCATCATTTTATACGAATTCCCCACACTGTTTAATAACCACACATACACGTTATTTATTTCATCTTTTCCTAGTTGAAATATAATGTAAGGATTAATAAAAGTTGTTTTGGGGAATTTGTGACGATGACGTGCGCAATTCTCTTTCTTCAACCGTACTAGCTAGCTGCTTAGCTAAGGTAGCAACATGTTAACAGCCAGCTCTAAAACACAACGTGCTGTTTATCTGGTGTATCCTGTGTGTGTGTGTGTGTGTGTGTGTGTGTGTGTGTGTGTTAGCTGAAGAGACGGGGAACAGGATTGGGAAGCAGCAGGGGGAAGCGGCGGCCGGTGCCGAGCCCGTGGAGAAGATGGCAGGCAGCCCGGAGAAGAGCTGCTCCTCAGCTCAGGAGCTCAAAGAGCATGGCAACCGCCTGTTCCTCTGCAGGAAGTACCAGGAGGCCGTCACCTGCTACAGCAAAGCCATCGTGAGTGTGTGGGTGTAGATGTGTGTGTGGATGTAGGAGTGCAGTCAGACATTAGGATAGATGCATGTGAACCAGAATGTGATCCTGCTCCAGGTAAGGTAGTTATCTCTGTGATTATTTAGGTATGGTAGTTATCCCTGTGATTAGTCAGGTGTGGTAGTTATCCATGTGATTAGGCAGGTGTGGTAGTTATCCCTGTGATTAGGCAGGTGTGGTAGTTATCCCTGTGATTAGGCAGGTGTGGTAGTTATCCCTGTGATTAGGCAGGTGTGGTAGTTATCCCTGTGATTAGGCAGGTGTGGTAGTTATCCCTGTGATTAGGCAGGTGTGGTAGTTATCCCTGTGATTAGGCAGGTGTGGTAGTTATCCCTGTGATTAGGCAGGTGTGGTAGTTATCCCTGTGATTAGGCAGGTGTGGTAGTTATCCCTGTGATTATTTAGGTATGGTAGTTATCCCTGTGATTAGTCAGGTGTGGTAGTTATCCCTGTGATTAGGCAGGTGTGGTAGTTATCCCTGTGATTAGGCAGGTGTGGTAGTTATCCCTGTGATTAGGCAGGTGTGGTAGTTATCCCTGTGATTAGTCTGGTACGGTAGTTATTTCTGTGATTACTCGGGTATGGTAGTTATCTCTAGTCGGGTACGGTAGTCATTTCTGTGATTAGTCGAGTATGGTAACTAATCAGATGTGGTAGTTATTTCTGTAATTAGTCAGGTACGGTAGTTATCTCTGTGATTAGTCGGATATGGAAGTTATCTCTAATTAGGCCATGGTAGTCATCACCGTGATCGGTTACAGGAGTCGCCTCTCCAGTTTCCCACTAGATGGCACTGTAGGTCTTAGTTTCCTGCAGAAGTTTGCTCTTCTGTTTAAGAAGACAGTAGGTAATCAGTAATCAGGTAAATGAGGTAGTAGGTAGATCAGTAGGTAAACCTGACAGATGTTGTATGATTGTTCTTGTGCAGAACC
>NC_080710.1:33555779-33623279 GCF_019097595.1 Hemibagrus wyckioides | reverse complement strand
ATTATAGTTCCCTGCAAGTATTCAAACAGGAAGTGGAATGACTGGCGCATGTTAAATAAATCTTATTTTTTCTAAAAACCTATATGTACACTTCTTTTCTCTCTTTATGTTTTTCGTGTTTGTTTTATGTCTCCTGATGATGTCATGGCTGAGTGTAGGTTATAGAGTCAATCTCTCATATCTGAGTCCTATCCTCATGGCCGAGGATTCGTTTATCATCAGTGACATGAATCTCGGAAAATAATCCGGGATTTCGTTTGCGCGCTCCAAAACATGCATCTGAGCCTCCGTCTCTAACGTTATGTTGCTTCCTAGTAGTTATAGGATTTGTATAAGATTAGAAGATTTACTGTTTACACTATATTGCCTAAAGTATTGGGACACCCCTCCACATCATTGAATTCAGGGGTTGGACTCGGCCCCTTAGTTCCAGTGAAAGGAACTCTTAATGCTTCAGCTTCATACCAAGACATTTTGGACAATTTCATGCTCTTTGTGGGAACAGTTTGGGGATGACCCCTTCCTGTTCCAACATGACTGCACACCAGTGACCAAAGCAAGGTCCATAAAGACATGGATGAGTGAGTTTGGTGTGGAGGAACTTGACTGTCCTGCACAGAGTCCTGACCTCAACCCCATAGAACACCTTTGGGATGAATTAGAGTGGAGACTGAGAGACAGACCTTCTCGTCCAACATCAGTGCCTGACCTCACAAATGTTCTTCTAGAGGAATGGTCAAAAATTCCCATAAACACACTCCTAAACCTTGTGGAAAACCTTCCCAGAAGAGTTGAAGCTGTTATAGCTGCAAAGGGCGGGACAACTCCATATTACATTCATGTGCATGTAAAGGCAGACGTCCCAGATTTGGTCTGTCTCTCAGTCTCCACTCTAATTCAGAACTAAGGAGTTCTATGGGGTTGAGGTAATTTCTCTGTGTAAGAGATGCAAGTCCATGTTTAAGAGAGATTTCTTGTTTAAGTAAAAAAAAAGTAGTAAAGAATTATTTTTGAATGGTACCAGTACATCTGGTTGTACAGTAGTGCTTTAAAGTGCAAATTCAAATTTTATTTATCACATACAAAATCATACAGAGTACCACGTGTAGTGAAATGCTTTTTACGACTATCCTTGTTTCAATAGACAGATAAGGTTAAAGAAAAAATAGAAATATAAAAATTTACAAGTGTAACATGTGGGCACCCCCGCCCCCCTGTGGGGCATGAATCCAGACCTCCGTGGTGGTGTGTGCGCCTGCACGCCATGGAGACACACCCATTTGCAGGATTCAGACAAGCGCTGCTTTATTAAAATAAACACAAGACATGGGGAAGATGAACCTAATAACTAAGACATGGTAACAGAAACCTGACCTGAACATAGAACAATGACCAACAAAGACAGGTACAAAATGATCTTTTAGATGTAGATGTAGATGATGATATTTATAGGGCACAACATTAGGACTAATGGGGAACAGATAACATGGCGGGAACGAGAACAATAGGAAAGGCGTGACACAAAATACACACAATAAAGCAGGCTTCACCTGCAGAATCACCTGCCAGCACCCTCTCCAGGCCGGGCAGAGAACTGTCCAGCTGTTCCTGACAAGAAGTAGTGGAACTATAAAATATGTTAAAATATGATAATATTAAAAACATCAATATTTTTTTGAAAATTTAAAAAAAAAAAAAAGATAAATTAACGAAAAAACAATGATATAGGATATTGGATGTGCATATACAAATACAAATATATATATATATATATAGAACAATATATAATATATAAGAAAATACAGTATATACATGAGATAAATATAAAAGACATAAATATGAATATCCAATTTAACAGTAAGTGTAAATGGTAAAGTGACGGTGCAAAACAAAGTGTGGCCTGTGCAGAGTAGTGCAGTTATGTGTGTGCAACAATCTGCTGAGGTACAATGTCATGTGTAAAGAAGTCCTGAGAAAAAGTCCAGGTTCTAGGTGTTCTGGTTGAGGGCCCGAATGGCCTGCGGGAAGAAGCTCCTCCTCATTCACTCTGTGTTCACCTTCAAGGAACGGAAACGTTTCCCTGACCTCAACAGAGAGAAGAGTCCATTGTTGGGATGGCTGAGGTCCTTCAAAATCTTCCTGGCCTTTGTCCAGCACCGCTTGCTGTATATAGTGTCCAGGTCAGGAAGCTCGGTGCGGATGGTACGCTCAGCTGATCGCACCACCCTCTGGAGAGCTTGCCTGTCCTGCTTAGTGCTGTTTCCAAACCAGGAGGTGATACTTCCCGTCAGGATGCTCTCAATGGTGTAGAATGTCTTTAGCACCTTTGAGGGCAGTTTGAAGTCCTTAAGACGTCTAAGATGGTGAAGACGCTGCCGGGCCTTCTTCACCAGGGTGTCTATATTTCTTCATAAATATGAACCAGATCACCATCAGATTATCAAGTCTTATGAGTAGATATAGCAATTAAAACCCATTCAAGCAAATATTATACTATATATTTATTTATTCAGGAAAATGTGCTAATTGTACATGATATGAACCTCTAGGATTAGCAGTTAATATGAAGGCCAAATTAGAGTCCATCTGTTTTCAATCAATCGGACGACAATCATGTGTCCGTGATTGTCCTGATTTAGTTAAAGAACAGGGATCTATCAAAGTCTGATCTTCATGATGAACACTCGTTTGTGGAAGTGCATCATGGCAAAAACAACAGTTTCTGAGGACCTCAGAAAAAGAGTTGTTGCTCATCAGCCTGGAAAAGGTCACGAAACCATCTCCAAAGAGTTTGGACTCCACAAATCCACAGTCAGACAGATTGTGTAGAAATGGAGGTCTGATGGTGTTTTGGGTCATATTTATGCAGAATTATAAAAAAATCTTCACAACCTTTAAAGCACCACTGTATATATAGATCTAAATCGTTTTCAGAGGAAAGGTGAGGTATTTATTTCTTGTAGATTTGCAATGTAAAATCCTAATATTAATCTCTGTATAAACACTTTATTTGTTTGTTTGGTGATGATTTCACATAAATAAAGCAGCATTTACAACTTTCATATACTCATGGTATGACCTATGAACATTAAACTACAAGTACATTGAAAGACAATGGGACAGACCTGACCTCCCCCAATCCTCCCCACACCAGCCACTGATCAGCAGTAGCCCCCCTCCTACACTTCCAAACCTGGATCACGCACACATCTCCACAACTCAGCGCCAATAGTCTCCCAGAATTATCACGCATGATTGGTTCGCCGTCTGACCCCACAGAACTTGATCAGGTGACCGATTACCTGGAGTCAATGTTTCGGAACACCCTAGACACTGTAGAGACCCTAGACTGTCTAGACCCTAGACACAGCTCCACTTAAATGGAAAAAAATTAAAGAGAAGAAACTAGCACCCTGATACAACGACCACACACGAGCTTTAAAACAATCTGCTAGGAAACTAGAGCGTAAATGGCGTCATCTAAATTAGCAGTATTTCAGTTAGCGTGGAAGGAAAGCCTTCTGAGATACAAAAATTCTCTTAGTGCTGCTAGATCAGCGTATCTCTCTGCCCTAATCGAAGATAACAAAAACAATCCTAAATTTTTATTTAGTACTGTAGCAAAACTAACTAGGAGTAAAACCACTGTAGAAAAGCGCACACCATCTACATTTAGCAGCAACTGACAATATCAGGCAAAACCAAATTATTTGATAGATAATCCTTTAGATAATATAGCTATTTCTGATCAGAGCTTAGAATGCTTCACTCCACTTCAAGAGCCTGATCTAATTTCACTAATTTCTTCTTCAAAATCTTCTACCTGCATCCTAGATTCTTTACCCACATCTTTCCTTAAACAGATATTACCAGTAGCTACTGAACTCCTTCTAAAAATCATTAATTCTTCCCTAAGCACTGGCTATGTGCCTAAATCTTTTAAGCTAGCAGTTATCAAACCCTTGATTAAAAAACCGGACCTCGACCCCTGTCAGCTGTCTAACTATAGACCGATATCAAACCTGCCCTTTATCTCCAAGATCCTAGAAAAGGCTGTAGCACAGCAGTTATGTTCAGACCTGCATAGAAATAACATTTATGAAATGTATCAGTCAGGATTTAGGCCTCATCATAGCACAGAGACAGCACTGGTTAAAGTGGTCAATGACCTGTTACTGGCTTCTGATCAGGGTTGTGTCTCCTTACTGGTGCTACTGGATCTTAGTGCAGCTTTTGACACCATTGACCACACTGTTCTACTTGATACACTAGAACATGTTGTTGGTTCCACATTCTAAATTGCACTACTGTTCATTCAAACTCACACTTTTGTACACAAGAAGAATAAATATTGGCCTGATATTGCCAAACATCTCCTCTTCCAGGGAACATTGCTTTATTTGCAGTGAGCCATTTTACCCATATCTTCTTTCCTTGGAAGTTGATTTAATAGGTCAGTTATATTTTCCTTGTTTTCTAGTCTCCTATCTTGGTTCTGTTTCATTGTTTATAATCTTTGGACAAGGATAAAATACTGCGTCTTCATACACTTATACTGAAAACAAAATAAAAAAAGACCCCACAATGATCTGTGTGATCCATGTCATAAATATGTAAGAAATATGATTCCTGTAACGTCTTCAGTTGTGCCTCCCCTTCTTGACCACCAAAGGGAACCCTGACCAGAATAATGACACTTCTGGGTTACTCAGTTCATTTCCTGTGTCTTAGCCATATAAACCATGCTCATGCTAAGCTAGGTGTGAAGTATCATGAGTTGTCCTGCATTACCAAGCCTTGCTTCATTGTTTGTGTTTGCTTTCCTTGTTTACAACTTAGTTTTGTGCTTTTGGATTTCTGTATTGGACTTGTCTGCCACTTCTGTTGCTGTTTTCTGGTTATTTGAACCTTGCCTGTTTCTGGCTCCTGCCTCTGCCTCACATATTGGATTGTTTGCTATTGTTCACCATTAAACTGCACATGGATTCTTCTACTCCTGTCTCAGCTATGCATTTCAGAATACTGAGGAGTTCGTTCATCTACTTTTCTTAACAGATCCGTGAGGTTTTTGAATACCCTTCAGGATGTATGGTTTCAGAACAGCTACTACTATTACATCAAGGCACTAGCATAGCAGCTGATTATGCCGACCAATTCCATACCTTTGCTGCACAGAGTGGGTGGAATAATAATGTCAGAGACGCATGCTCCGCATGTTGCTGACAACTGGAACACAGCTGCATTAACTGCCCAAACAAAGCTCCTACTGTGAATTCTACTCTTTGCCCTTACAGCTTTTGTTTACCTGCTCAAGGTATTGTTTGTTTGTTTGCCTTGCTCCTTGAATTTGCCCAGTTTTAGCCCTGGTCAGCTCCGCAATAAACCTCACTGATCACGAACTTTTTCAGGAACTGGACATTCCTATTGTGCTATGTACCATGAAAGTCAAGATCACGGCCATTGATAATCAACCCATTAAGGACGGCTATGTTACACTTTAGACCATCCCACTGGAGCTCCAAATCAGACTACTACATACATCGACCTCCTACCCAACGTTTAAAGCCAACCTAAAGCACTGAATGGCCTCATGCCATAGTACCTGCTATGCCTACTTCGATCGAAAGGTGCAGGCTATTTGGTAGTACCATAAGTAAACGCTACATCAGGGGGCAGAGCTTTTTCTTACAAAGTATTTTTTTCAATTCAATTCAATTTATTTGTATAGCGCTTTTAACAAAGAACATTGTATCAAAGCAGCTTTACATGAGAAACGACATAAGAAAACAACCAACAACAAACATATAAACAGACAAACAGACAGACAGTCCTAGATGTTATCCCAAGTGAGCAAGCCTGAGGTGACTGAGGCGACTGTGGCAAGGAAAAACTCCCTTAGATGGTAAGAGGAAGAAACCTTGAGAGGAACCAGACTCAAAAGGGAACCCATCCTCATTTGGGTGACAGCGGAATGTGAGATTATATTGTGCGTTTATGTGTAGTCATGTAAATTAATAATGAGGTTGTTGTCATCCACAGTGTTGTTTTGAATCCCCAATCCTCACAAAGCAGAACCCGGCTGGAGCTGGTCCATCTCCGGATGCCACTGGAGCCGGCACAGTCTCTGTATGCCTCGGGATGGGTAGAAGAAGGGAAACAATGGAACAGCATTAGCGTAGCTGCTGTTCATAATATTAGCAGCGGGTATTAGCAGACCCTCAATCCGATGCATGTGAACCGTTACTACCTCCAGATCTGTTCGTCTGCCCCATCCTCTGGGCCGTCGACGAGGAAATCCGTGCCGCCTCTGCGAATGAACCCTGGGGAGCCCAGTAGGCAAAATCTACGTTCCCGCGCCCCTCCGTCTTAACCTCCTGGACTCTGTACACTCGTCTCTAGGCTCCGGCCATCCGGGCAGACAACGCACCCTCTCACTCCTCCAGAACAGGTATTGGTGGCCAAAAATGAATAAGGATGTATCCAGTTTGTGAAAGGTTGTTCCGTTTGTGCCGTGATTTCCACACCCCGCTGCTTCCCGTGGAAGGGAAACTCATGCCACTCCCTATTCCCCACCGACCATGGTCCCATCTGGGAGTGGACTTCATCACCGACCTGCCCGCGTCGGAAGGCTTCACCACCATCCTCGTCGTGGTAGACCGATTTTCTAAAGCTTGTAAACTCATACCCCTCAAGGGCCTACCCACTGCCCTGGAAACAGCTAAAGCCCTCTTCCACCAAGTGTTCAGACACTTCGGCATTCCCGAAGATATTGTGTCAGATAGAGGGCCCCAGTTTATCTCCAGGGTATGGAGAGGTTTCTTAGGACAACTGGGTACATCTGTAAGCTTATCCTCTGGTTACCACCCACAATCTAACGGCCAAACGGAACGGAAAATCCAGGAAATTGGGCGCTACCTCCGAGCTTACTGCCATGAACGCCAGCATGACTGGAGCCAATACCTGCCCTGGGCCGAGTATGCACAAAATTCACTCTGCCAAGAAACCACCGGACTCACCCCTTTTCAGTGCATACTCGGCTATCAGCCGCCTCTGTTCCCGTGGTCTGGCGAACCTGCTGAAATACCTTCGGTCGACCACTGGTTCCGAGAGAGTGAGAGGGTTTGGGAATCGGTGCATGTCCACCTGCACCGCGCTATTCGCCGGCAGAAGCACCAAGCAGATGCGCGGCGCAAAGAAGCACCGTGCTACCATCCAGGTGACCGAGTATGGCTTCTGCCTCAAACTGCCCTGTAGAAAGCTCAGCCCCCGCTATATTGGTCCTTTCAACATCCGTAGGCACTCTCCAGAAATCTGATGCTTTGTTAGTTTAGCTACTGGACTGAATAAGAATCTGGGATTGTTCTGGTTTATATCAGTTTGCTCAGATGCTCAGCCCTAGCAGCTTTTAGAGTCTGTCTATAGCTGGACAAATTGTCTCTAAATGCAATTCTGAAAACTTCTAATTTGGTTTTCTCCACTTTGGCTCGAGGTCACGGGTTGCTCTCTTGAGGGTGTGAGTATGACTATTATACCATGGTGCAGGTGTTTTATCTCTGACCTTTTTTAGTTGGATGGGGGCAACAGTGTCTAGTGTGCTGGTGAAGATAGTGCCTATGCTGTTAGTTACTTCATCTAAATCATCTGCATTTAGGGGTCTAGTAAGAAGTTGAGACAGATCTGGCAGATTGTTTATGAATCTGTCTTTAGTGGTCAGAGTTATAGTTCTACCAAGTTTATAACGTGGAGAGACGTGTCTAATATGTTCTACAGGTAGAGTGTACACTAAGAGGTGATGGTCTGTGATGTCATCACTTTGAGGTAGAACAGTTATATCAGAAGCATCAGTCCCATGTGATATAACTAAGTCTAGTGTATGATTAAAACGAAGAGTCGGTCTATTAATGTTTTGTTTAACCCCAAAGGAATTTAGTAAATCTATAAATGCGAGTCCTAACGCATCGTTAGCATCGTCTACATGAATGTTAAAGTCTCCTACAATTAACACTTTGTCAGAACTGATCAAAAGATCTGAGAGTAAATGTGAAAACTCATTAAGAAAAACACCGTAGGGCCCCGGGGGGCTGTACACGGTGGCCAGAGCAAGATATAGTAGGGATTTTTTATGTATGTCAGCGAGTGCAACATTAAGGATAAGCATGTTTTTGCGACACCACCACCATGACCCGTTTGATGGGGCTCATGCTTATATGAATATCCTGATGGAGTAGACTCATTCAGACCAACGTATTCATTTGGTCTAAGCCAAGTTTCGGTAAGACAAAGTGCATCAAAACTATAATCTGAGATCATTTCATTAACAATAATTGTTTTTGGTGCAAGAGATCTAATGTTGAGAAGCCTAAACTTAAGAAATTGTTTTTCAGGGCCTGCTTCATCTGTAGGTCACGGATCTGCTTCTCCATGGCCTCCAGCTCCACTTCCACCGAGTGCAGCTCGAAGGAATCCTCACCTGCACTCAAAGGCAAACCCACAACCAACATAGTGCTAAAGAGCAGTAGTACAACAGAGATCATTGGTGTGAAAAACATAAACAAACTTGTGGTAGCCGGGCTAACAGGTTAGCGTGCTAATGGGCTAACTGGCTATAAGTGGGTGATCTGCAAATAAAACTAGTCATATAAAAAGCGTTTGGAATGAGAATATTATGTGATACTATCAGCTAATGAAGATATAAAAAGTTATAAAATGGGACTGGATTTAGGATAAAAATCTAAAAAACAGAAAAACACCTCTGCATGTCTCCACAAACAGGTTCTCTTGTAGTACCACAGTACCACAGTTATGGAACAGCCTTCCAATTAGTGTTTGGGATTCAGACATGTATAGTTTTTCATGGGTAAAGGAACAGATCTGGAAGGTTTATGGGCATAGAGTGTTGGGTTTACTGAGTTCTCAGTGTGACCCCTTCTTCTTTGCAGACCTGAACAGCCTGTGACCCAGGAGACTGCTGTGGATAGAACCACTCTGAGACAATCGCGCTGTCTTTGAACTGCCATTGCATCGGTCTTCATCAGTGAACATTTGAAGATACCATTTTTGCCCAGTCTCTTTGCAGTGATGGACACATGATCACTGACCTTATTTCAGGAACGTGAGGTCTGCGCTGCCTTAGATCTTCAGCTGGGTTTTGTTTAATGACTTCCAGGATTATTATTAGGTGTTTGAAGCGCTTACTGCGAGTTCTTACCTGTGTTGGCATTTTTCATTCGAAGTTTATATCGTCTGTTTCTTTTTTCTCTTTCACCTAAATTTCTTACTCTGTCAGGTTTCGTTTGCTAAATCTTTACTTGCATATCGCAGTTAATTGTTCTTTTGTTTTTCTATCGGGTGAAGGTAACCCCCCCCCGGTTTTTACACAGCAGTCAGAGGATAGATTCACTCAAAGGTACGTGATCATTCACTGTGACTAACTTTCAGCTGGTTCAGTGTTTGAGCTGCAGGATGTTCAGTAATTCTTCCTCCGTCGTTAGTGTTAATTTTACCTGTGATAAGTGTACGCTAGTTAGTTCTCTGATGGAGAAGATATTAGCTTTAGAGGTGTGCATCCAGACTCTAGAGAGGGTTAGTGATGGTGACAGTAGTGTAGTGTCTGTAGGAGGAAGTCTGGATGCCTTAGGTGGAGTTAGTAACCCCCCAACTCCGGCATTAGAGCCCTCACAGCGGGGCGAATGGGTGATGACTCGGTGGCATAGTCGCGCAGCCAAGGCTAACGCTAAGGCTTGCCCACGGGAGCACCACTCCTCTCTGCTTCACATGACCAACAGGTTTGCTCTCCTCAGTGAAGAACCCACTGAGAAACCTGAAAGAGCTCTGGTTATAGGAGACTCAATTTTAAGGCATGTGAAATTAGCTAGGCCTTTAGGGGCTCCTGCAGCACAGGTTAGGTGTATTCCGGGAGCCAGGGCGCCGGACATTGCAGGTAATCTTAGGGTCCTAGGCAAGCACAGGTTCTCGAAGATAGTTTTCCATGTAGGAGCTAATGATATATGCCTTCGTCAGTCTGAGGTTACTAAGAGTAATGTTGTAGAGGTGTGTAAATTAGTGAAGGTGATGTCTGATGCTGTAGTATGCTCTGGCCCCATCCCAATGCGGCGTGGTGATGTAGCTTACAGCAGGTTACGGTCGCCGAACTGCTGGATGTCCAGGTGGTGCTCCGAAAACAATGTGGGCTTCATAGACAATTGGAGCTCTTTTGAGGGCAAGGCTGGCCTGTTAGGACGGGACGGTGTCCATCCCACTCGGGAGGGTGCTGCTCTCATTTCTTGCAGCATAGCACATAGTCTTAGAGCAGATCTAGTTAATCGGTGACAATCCAGGGCCAGGGCCAGGGAGCAGACAAGCAGGTTAATCCCACCGTCTGCTGGCTGCAAAGAGTCGTCACTCAGGGTTCATAACATTGAGACTGTGTCTGTTCCCTGAACCAAACGAAAATGTTTTAACAATCAGAAAATTTGTTTTAGTAACCTGATTAACATAAAACTAGATGATAGTGAATGCACAGCCTGCACCTTTGATCTGAAGCTAGGACTGTTAAATATAAGATCTCTGTCAACTAAAACACTTATTATTAATGAACTGATTATTGATCAGGAGTTCAGCGTTCTTTGTTTAACAGAAACATGGATTAAACAAAACGAGTACGTAGCATTAAATGAAGCTTGTCTGTCTGGCTATAGCTATATACATCAACCACGTCTAACAGGCAGGGGAGGAGGTGTCGCAGTTATTCATGATAATAAGCTAAGCGCCACACAAAAACCCAGACATCAATTCAACACATTTGAAGTTCTTTATACTAACCTAACATATGCAAGTACTAATAATAAGTTCACAGAGTCAATTCCACTAATTGTTATTTACAGACCCCCAGGGCCATACTCTGAATTCCTCAGTGAATTTGGAGATTTTACTTCAAACCTTGTTGTTTCTTTAGACAAAGCATTAAAAGTAGGAGACTTCAACATTCATTTTGATAAGCCAGAAGACCCTCTGAGAACAGCAGTTGTGTCCATCTTAGATTCATTAGGTGTTAATCAAAATGTAATAGGACCCACTCATAATGGAGGTCACACTCTGGATCTCATTTTTACATTCGGATTAAATATAGAAACATAGTCACTCTTCCACAGTCGGAAGCTATCTCAGATCATTATCTAGTTTCATTTAGAAAGCTTCTTAGTCACGAGATGCGCAACTTGCCGCATTACCGTATGAAGCGTATATTTACGTCTGTTACTGCAGAGAGATTTACCGATAGTCTCCCAGAATTATCACACATGATTGGTTCACCTTCTGACCCTACAGAACTTGACCAGGTGACTGATTACTTGGAGTCATTATTTAGGAACACCCTAGACACTGTAGCTCCACTTATATGGAAAATAATTAAAGAGAAGAAACTAGCACCCTGATACAACGACCAAACACGAGCTTTAAAACAATCTGCTAGGAAACTAGAGCGTAAATGGCGTCAAACTAAATTAGCAGTATTTCAGTTAGCGTGGAAGGAAAGCCTTCTGAGATACAAAAATTCTCTTAGTGCTGCTAGATCAGCGTATCTCTCTGCCCTAATCGAAGATAACAAAAACAATCCTAAATTTTTATTTAGCACTGTAGCAAAACTAACTAGGAGTAAAACCACTGTAGAAAAGTGCACACCATCTACATTTAGCAATGACTTCATGAATTTTTTCAATGAAATAATTTACAATATCAAGCAAAAAATTCAGACTATTAATTTAAAACTATATTATTTGATAGATTATCCTTTAGATAATATAACTATTTCTGATCAGAGCTTAGAATGCTTCACTCCACTTCAAGAGCCTGATCTAATTTCACTAATTTCTTCTTCAAAATCTTTTACCTGCATCCTAGATCCTTTACCCACATCTTTCCTTAAACAGATATTACCAGTAGCTACTGAACTCCTTCTAAAAGTAATTAATTCTTCCCTAAGCACTGGCTATGTGCCTAAATCTTTTAAGCTAGCAGTTATCAAACCCTTGATTAAAAAACCGGACCTCGACCCCGGTCAGCTGTCTAACTATAGACCGATATCAAACCTGCCCTTTATCTCCAAGATCCTAGAAAAGGCTGTAGCACAGCAGTTATGTTCAGACCTGCATAGAAATAACATTTAAGAAATGTATCAGTCAGGATTTAGGCCTCATCATAGCACAGAGACAGCACTGGTTAAAGTGGTCAATGACCTGTTACTGGCTTCTGATCAGGGTTGTGTCTCCTTACTGGTGCTACTGGATCTTAGTGCAGCTTTTGACACCATTGACCACACTGTTCTACTTGATAGACTAGAACATGTTGTTGGTGTTAAAGGAACAGCCCTCTCCTGGCTCAGGTCTTATTTGACTGACCGTTATCAGTTTGTAGATCTAGATGGTGACTTCTCTATGCATACCAAGGTTATGTTCGGTGTTCCACAAGGTTCTGTCTTAGGCCCACTGCTTTTCTCCCTATATATGTTACCCCTTGGTGCAATTATTCATAAACATGGTATTAGCTTCCACTGTTATGCAGATGACACACAGCTATATGTCTCAGCTAA
Source organism: Hemibagrus wyckioides (assembly GCF_019097595.1). Classification (NCBI taxonomy): domain Eukaryota; kingdom Metazoa; phylum Chordata; class Actinopteri; order Siluriformes; family Bagridae; genus Hemibagrus; species Hemibagrus wyckioides. The sequence goes on along the minus strand of NC_080710.1, from coordinate 33,610,693 downwards.
ATCAGATGAGAGACACCAGCTTATTAAGATAGAAGAATGTGTAAAGGACATTAGACATTGGATGGTCACTAACTTCCTCCTGCTTAATTCGGACAAGACAGAGGTGCTTGTACTAGGACCACAGGCAGTTAGAAGTGAGCTTTCTGATTACAGAGTAACGGTGGATGGTCTTTTGGTTTCATCTTGTCCAGCAGTACAAGATCTTGGTGTGATTATTGACTCTGGTCTTTCATTTGAAGCTCATGTAGATAATATCACTCAGGTAGCCTTCTTCCATCTCAGAAATATCACTAAGATAAGAAATATGTTGTCGCTTCATGATGCAGAGAAACGAGTTCATGCTTTTGTTACCTCTAGGTTGGATTATTGTAATGTCTTACTGTCTGGATGTTCCAGTAGGAGCAGAAACAAGCTCCAGTTAGTCCAGAATGCAGCAGCTAGAGTCCTAACTAGAACCAGAAGATATGAACACATCACTCCTATTTTATCCACACTACATTGGCTCCCAGTCAAATTTCACATTGATTATAAAATACTGTTACTGACCTATAAAGCACTAAATGGTCTCGCGCCGCAGTACCTGAGCGATCTTTTAGTCTTTTATGATCCGCCACGCCTACTCCGATCAAAGGGTGCTGGTTACTTGGTAGTACCTCAAGTAGCAAAGGCTACAGCAGGGGGCGGAGCTTTCTCTTTCAAAGCCCCACAGTTATGGAACAGCCTTCAGATTAGTGTTGGGGATTCAGACACAGTCTCAGTGTTTAAGTCTAGGCTGAAGACACATTTGTTTAGTCAAGATTTTAATATATAGTTCTTAGGTAAAGGAGCAGATCTGGAAGGTTCATGGTCATAGAGTGTTTGGTGACTGGGATGTTTGGATGCTGTCATCTTACCACCATCAGGTTTGCTGAGTGTGAAGTGGTTGGACGCTTTATGTCCCTTCATGTCTGTGACCTTCTGGCTCTCCCTTTTAGTTATGATGTCATAGCTAGTCTTGCCGGAGTCCCTGCCTGCACTTTACACATAATCTACACTGTCTTTAAGCATCACATGATCAGAAACTTAATATCTTTCTCTTTCTCTCTCTGTCTTTCTCTGTGGAGCTATACACCCCACTCCTGAGCTCCATTGTGCTCTGAGTTTCCAGTGTGACCACTGCCTTACCCCTGGTCGAAGTCTCATCACTTGATGGTGCCCACTGATGCTGTGGATGGATCTGTGTGGACCAGGAGACAGCCATGGACAGAGCCACTTGGGGACTTTCACACCGTCACAGATCTGCCATTTCATCTGTCAGCTTGAGACAGCAAAGAATTAGTGTCTATAATGACCTCAGAAACTACATTGACCTAATAGTTCCTCATGGGTCATTGATTTCTGTTGTAGAAAGGACATTAATCAGCTACAGTTACATTATTTCCTGTTTAGTGTCACCCAGATGAGGATGGGTTCCCTTCTGAGCCTGGTTCCTCTCAAGGTTTCTTCCTTTCCATCCCAGGGAGTTTTTCCTTGCCACCGTTGCCACAGGCTTCTCATTAGGGATAAAATAGGATAAAATAGTCTAATTATAGAATTTAATAATTTATTCTTATTTCTAGTTAACTAGTTATTTTTTATTTTTTATTATTATTTTTCATTTTCCCCTCCCCTTTCTCTGTTTTCTTCTTTTGTAAAGCTGCTTTGAGACAATGTTTATTGTAAAAGGCGCTATACAAAATAAACTGAATTGAATTGTTTTATTGGTCAGTGTGCTTTCAGGGGAATTTTTGGTAGTCCAACCATTCAACATGGCTGCCAGTAATAAAGCCTGGGTGTGTAAACACACCTCACTGTTCATCTGTTTACTGATAGATTATATTTGTATATAAACGTCTGACATTCCCCTCTGTATAAATACATCATTGCATTGTGTTAAACTCTGTTCCTTGGAATTCCTTGTAGGTTTTATTGATCATGCCTGCAGAATAAGATATATAAACGCTGGCTGATTTTGAGATGCACTGCATTTTCATCCAGACGCTGATCTGCTTATTCTAAAGGAAAAGGTCAGTAACTTTTACTTTAAATTATTCTTATTATTATTCATATTATTGTATATTGTATAACAAGAGATATGACAAGATCTAATGTATAATTCTTCTGTAAGGTGCACAAATTAGTATTTGTTATAATTAGATATTTAATTTGTTAATATATGAAATAAAAGTTCACAGCAAGATGAATTGGGGAATCATCGCCCTGTTGTTGCTCCTGTCTCTGGCATCAGCCAATTGTGGTAAGCTGCTTTTTATTAGATTTTTTAGTAGGGCTGTCAGTTGATTAAAATATTTAATCGCAATTAATCGCATGATTGTCATGATTAATTGCAACTTAATTGCACATTTTAACCGTTCTAAATGTACCTTAAATGAATACTTTTGCTTGTGCAGTCCATCTGTCTCCCCTGAAAACAATCTAGTGCTGTCTGCCTTTGGCGAGGGGGAAGGACAGCTCTCTGCATCAGTTGTATGCTTCACCATCAAGTGATATTTTAAACTCGACGTGCTGTGTTTCTTAATTTAATCAAATTTAATCTTAAACTTAATTCACATCGACAATAAATGCAGATAAATTTTGTCTTGTTGACAGAACCATCAGACATCGTTTTATATATAAATTCTCTGTTCAGAAGACCCCTCTTTCTCCATTTCTGTTTGCTGCTGCATCTCCATTTCCCAAACTATGGGCAAGGCCAAGGGTCAAACAGAAAATGTGCGTTGCGTTAATCGCGCGTTAATAAAATTAGTGCTGTTAAATTTTTAGATGTTAATGTTTTATGATGAAATCTCTTTTCACTAATAGTATAAACCATCCTTGTGTAAAACTTAGTCTTAAATGACTTTTGTTTTAATTCACTACAACTAGTTACTAGTTATTACAGTTACTTTGATGTGTTCTCCTGTAAAAAAAAAAGTTGAAGGATAATCTGACCCAGTGCTCATCTGCTACACTTACAGACAAACTTCATTCATCATTTAATCCAGAAAATGTTCAGTCCTCCAGATCAGCCCTGCGTTTCCTCTGATGACTTTTGTAGACTTTAAAGGACAATATTATTCATTAGCTTATATTTGGTATGTTTATGTTTAATATTATCCTGGAATGTTTTAGACAAACTCTGTCATGTGTAACTGTCATTTAACTTGTTTTTTGTAAAGTCTCTAGTTATCTCAGATAAACACGTGTTTTTGGTCACTAGGTAAGGTGATGTTGTTCCCTCAGGAGTCAGACACTGCCTATGTGCAGCTCACTCCGAAGAAACCTCTGAATTTTCAGGCCTTCACTCTCTGCATGCGCATGTCCTCTGAACTCAACAGTAACCGTGAGACCATCCTGTTCGCTTACCGCACTAGCCAAGCTGACGAGCTCAACGTGTGGCAGGAAAAAGGAGGATACTCCCTTTACCTGAGAAGCAGTGATGACGGGGTTATATTTAATTTACCGCCGCTGACCGCTGTCCCCACTCACCTGTGTGTCACCTGGGAGTCGAGCACCGGAGCCACCGCCTTTTGGGTGAACGGTCGGCGCAGCATGCTGAAAATCTACAGACGTGGGTTTAGTTTAACTCCAAATGGAGCTATAATTCTCGGACAGGATGCTGACTCGTATCTGGGTGGCTTTGAAAAAAAACAGAGCTTTGTGGGTGAGATTACAGACGTACACATGTGGGATATGGTGTTAGGTGCAGGTCAGATCAAGCAGATGTACGAGGATCAGTGTCGTTCTCCAAATGGGAATGTGCTGGACTGGAATTCTCTCCAGTACAAAATCAGTGGGAATGTGGTTGAGGTGTCTGGGCCAGCAGCCTAGCTTAAAAAGTCTGATATCTGATTCAGCATTTCTCTCCTTTCATTTCCATTTCCAATCAAGTTTGTGATTCTTATTACTGACTAATCAGTGTCTGGGATTAAGGAAGAAAATGTACTCTTACAGTAATATCCATTATCTTTGTTCCTTTTCTTTCCATGTCTTTAAATCTGTGCATCATAAAAATTGTTTCGTTTGAGGAATTCTTCGAATAAATCTGACAAAATATTTTGGGTTTGTGATTATTTGAGAAATTGCCCTTATGAAAAATAAGTGCACTTTTCTGAAGTGTACCTATTGTGAAAATAATATACTTTAAAAGAACACACATAATTGTGAATTAAATGTAATGTTTTTTGCCTCTTAAGTGCATTTTATTTGTAATTAATTTCAAATGAATCACAATTCAAATTTATATTAAATGCAATTAGTTGAACTTTTGAGTGTTTTTTTAAACCACTTAATTGGGACTTTAGTACATATTTATATGTAATTTCATAATTGCTTCTAATGTCTTTAAAATACAGTTAAAGTGCACTGTTTAATGTACTGACAAGCAATTAACATGAACTAAAATATACTTTAATATCAGTTAACGATACACTTGGGTGTGAATTGAATGTGATGTTAGACCACCTAAATGCATATTATTTGTAACTGATTTCAAAAACATCACAGTATAAATTTATATTAAATGTAATTAGTTCAACTTAAGTTTGAGTGATTTTTTAGACCCACAACATCTCTTTATTTTAACTTCTATTGTATGTGAAATATGGTTATTTCAATTCAATGCACTGCAAACAAAAACCACAATATTTACACTGACAATAAAACAAAGTTTGGTAGTTAAAAGTATGAATCCAACAATTTTATTGCAAAAGTAACATTAAGGAACTGTGAACTTTTATATGTCAAAAAAAATAAATAAAATAAATAAATAATATAGTAAAACAAAAAACAAACAGATAAACAAAAGCTTAGAATTAAACATTGTAAAATTGCAATTAGTATATCAAACTTACACGAATAAATCCGTTAGAAATAAAAAACTCAAAAAAGTAAACTTGCAGCATGAATTGTACCTTTTAACATCAGACAGAACTACTAACATTACAAATAACAAAAAGAACTGCATGAAGTCAATTAATTCTCATCATCACCTTTTAACCACACCACTTTCCTGATTTTTTTAGCATAGCTCTCATTGTTACACTTCTGCCTAAGCAGAGCCCTGACCTGGGATGGAGTTGTCCCTTGAAAACGAGCAATCACAGCATCTGTGAACACAAAAATAATATTTTATTTTATGATAATCACTGTTATCTGATTTAATAAGCTCCACTGGTTCATCTTAAGGCCTGGTCACACTACAAGACTTTAACCGTCGGCAGATCGCTTTGCTGTTCAGACTACAGGACTTCACTGTATGTCTTTTTGTCCTTGTGGTGTTCACACTACGCGACGCTTCATAAATGATCCACAAGAGGGCGTCGCACACCATCTGACAACAACGCCGTGTCACTCAACGCCTCGACGCCGTCCCCAAACCACGTTTTGTCACGAAAACACACGCGACAGGTGGATCCGGAAATGACGCGAGACTCTCGGTAGAGGTTTGTTTTGAAAATGGACGTCGGCAGGAGTCTCGCTCTTAATAAATGTAAATTTATTAAAATAAATGTTGTGTTCACACTATTTTTGAAGCCATGTTGCTGCTGCTGCTTTTCTTCCGGTGACCTCGACTCTGTTGACTTGCTCTCTCATTGGCTGGAGGTCGTAGCTACAATTGACACCACGTGATGTGGAGTCGGCCGACCGTCCCAGATATTTAACATGTCAGATATCTGGATTTTGTTTGCGAGGTGTCAGCGAGCCTCTTTGATGCGTCGTTGAGTAGATCACACATAAAGATTGCCGAGCGCTGATCACCTGCTGATTTTCCCACGATCACAGACTGATCTGTCGGCCAACTCGTTAATTTACAAATCGGGCTTAAAATCCTGTAGTGTGGCTTAAGGCATACATTTATAAAGTAAAGAGACATGGAAGCAATATGTGCAATATTTCTTCCTTTTTTTTATTCATTGCACATAAATTGTCCAAATAAACCTGTAATGTTCTGCGTTTAGCACAACAGCAATAGATGAGTTACCGTCCACACAATTTTTATGCAGATTATTGATATAGCTTCACGAAATGCTGGATGAAACCAGGTACAAAATCAAATATAAAAAGTGCATACTAGTTCTGCACATAAAATGTGTCGGAAAGGCATTTCCCTGAAAGCTAAAAATAAATGTGAAATTAAAGACTATGAATAGTGATAATGATCTTATCAGTGCATATATACAACCATATAAAAATCTTTGGACTTTATTTTGATATATTGTTTGTGCAGATATTCATACAACAAAATATTTTGGGGTCCAAGAAAGTTAATTGAAAATCACCAAATTCTGGTGGAGGTTAACAGCGTTTTTTTGTTTGTTTGTTTGTTTTTCTTAAAAAAACACTGGCAGTGAAGGAGTTAACATTTTGTATTTAAATAAAATCAAATAATTTATGTGCAAGGACATGAAGCACAATTTTTTAGGTCACCATTTTAAGTGAAGCTGTAACCTGTTTACATCAAGAAAACAACAAACATACCAATGAGCGCATTAACTTTGATGGAGTCCAGCGGTGTTTTGTTGGTTTTCTTGCCCGTAAGACTTGATGTGGCCAGAACCTTGCGTCCAAAAATAATGACTGCCAGCTCCTGGGTAAACTCTGACATTTTTGTCCTGGACAACTGATCAAATGTCCTTTAGGAATTGTTATTCCTCCACCCAGGAAGGTCTATTTAGATAACAAAAAAATTGTGTCAGAAGTGCATGTGTGGGTCAGTGACACAAACAGAGGCTTAATTATATAATTAAGTAATATTGCCTTTTCAGGATCCTAAAATTAAGATACTTTGAGATACTTTAAGATATCTTTTTTTGGTGTAGTGTTTAAACAATGTTTTGCTTGTTCAATGACTTATAAACAATTAATGAACATTCAACTGTGGAACAGTTAAAACTTAGGACACTTAATGGACCCTTGTACTAACTCTATTCTAATACTCTACTCTAATAGTTTGCTTATATTTAGGCATACTGAATGTGTGAACTTTTAATGTTAACATTTGAAGTATATCTGTGCATGGGTATCCACACCATTTCTGCTTATGGTGATATCACTTCTGTACATTGCACTTCACTTGATGAGGCTGGAGCCACCTTCATGGCCACCACTATATCCTTCAGTGTTTTCACTACATTCTGCAACTCTAGTAATTGAAAGATGGTGAACATTACATTGGTTTTGATCTCATGTGCTTCATCAACTATAAAACAAACTACACTTCATCTTACATACCTTTCAATGCACTGACAATGTCTTCATCAAGCCTTGGTTTCTTTTTTGGGCACTGTGATGACCCATCATCCTCGCTTTCTGACTCAAGCTGTAAAATAACAAGTTTCAGCATTTGCTTTAATAGAAAAGAATTACTTTTATATTATTTAGTTATTGCAATACTTACATTTCTTAGTGGTTCCTGCATGGGAGAGGATTCTGCATCAATGGCTGTTCTGTCAGAGTCCGAGTCAGAGTCATAAAGTGGTGGCTGTGTTAGGATCAGGTCATTTTTGTTTCTTCAGGTCCTCCTTCAGAGCATCACCCATGTGTGTAGCTGCCTGTTTTGTCAGAGTCTTAGCACAAAAAGCAGTGAAAAGGTCAAGAATTCAAGAAAATGTATCACTACAAAGTAAGAATCTTATGACTCCATTCATTATAAGAATACTTCACCCATAAATGCAAAAGCTGTCCTAAATTAAAGCAAAGGAATAACTGATACTTAGTACAAAATATTTCTGTATGATTGTGATGTAACTCTGTGATATGTCTCATAAATTCGGCTGGTGGTTTGAAATTTTTTTTAAGTCCAAATGAAAAAATAAAATAAATTGAATTACAGATCTTGTTGAGTCTCTCTTGCGTGATTGCTTTGGTTCAGTGGTTGAATCCATCAGTACAAGTGTCTGAAATGGAAATAACGTAAAAGAAAAAAAAAACAACAACAAAGTGTTGAAAAGTGTGTATCTAATTACCAACTGACTACTCATTAATAGGGTGAACGTCTAAGAGTAATACCTGTAGTAATAGTTTCAGATTACTTAAGAAAATGTAGATTTGCAAATCCTTTTAATTCAGCAATGCAGGCTTGCTTTAAAGTAATGTTTTAGTTATGAAAAAAACCCTCTATGCACACATGCAAATACCTTTGCTGATTTATTTGGATTCGTTCAGAGGGTAGAGGCTTCCATACGTGAAGTTTTGAAGGGAACCTTAATTAGAAGCAGTTGACATGTAAACATAATGCACTGGAATCACACAGTTGGATCACAGTTTCTGATGACTGAATCGAAAGGGCAATTTACATTATTTAATCACTTATCATTTCAGGAAATTTCACATCTGTATGTTCCTTGTAAGTCGGGATAAAACAAAGTATGTCTGCTACAGTGAAAAAGTGTATCCTGACATTTTAAGATAAATACACATTCCTATAATACAACTTTGTTCTGCACTAATGCAAAATTAAAATTTTTTTTCAGTCCAAAATATTACTATTATGGCTGCTCTCTTAAAAGACCTGAATGCATTACTTTGCAGCAAAATAAATTTCCTAGACCTTGCAGGTGATGGGACACACATTTTAATACAGAAACACAACATAAACTTCAGAACTCACTTTGATACACTTTTTAAATTTTATGTTATCAACAGTAGAATATGTTTGTGGCCAAATTCTTGAACGTTAAAAGTTTAAACGTTAAACGTTAGCTTAAAGTTCCGACAAAACTGTTCACCTGAAGTCGTTACATAGACGTACATGATGCAAAGAACCCATGCGAGGGAGGTGAAGGGTGTGTAAATATCAAAAGAGTTTATATTAAAGCATCTGACAAACTTTTCCTTTCCTCTGAGTCTTGTTCATTATGTCCAGACAGTTTACTGGTTTGCCGCAGGTTACTGGAAATCAAGTCAAAATCGTTTCAGCAAAATAAAGTGCTTCACAGAAATCACAGAAATAAAGTACTTCACGTGAAATCGATGAATGTGCTGACGTCTTTTTCTATTACATTGATCGTTTTATCAAAATGTATAGTAGTATTTACCTAAATATGTCGACCCAGGATTCAAATGCCCACAATCGTTAGTTCGTTGTTCTGTCTCAACGTGACCAATTGCGTAACGTTCCCTCATTGGATGACTTGTATTCAAACTTTGACCAGGAAATTTGGGCCGATTTTGCATAGATAATTAAAGAAGAATTTACAAATTGTTATTAGTAAGTTATCAGCCGAATATGAATCGTTCAAAAAGGAAGTACAAATCATACCTAAGTGACGATGGCACTGAACCAAGGGCAACCAAGTATTTATGAACAAAAAAGGCAGGTAATTATTATTAATTAGAATTATTATTATATTGTTGTTGTTATTATTTTGTTGTTGTGGTTGTTGATGATGATGTTATTTTTCAGTTCTATTATTATTATTATTATTATTATTATTATTATTATTATTATTATTATTATTATTATAAGGCTAAATGCTTTTAGTTGATGTTAAAGTATAGAGTTTAACTCTGACTAATATCTCCTAATATCTCAGGTTTCAAACAGAATGGCCTATCAAATTTTCTTAGAAAAAGAAAACATATGTCGAGACTCTTTCTGCACACAGTCAAAGGTAAGATTTTTTATTTATTTATTTGATAGGCCCATTTATGCTGTTCTTCTTGTTTCATACATATTATTATGCAGTCAGTACAATGCTAATGTTAATAATTTATAAATGCAATAATATTACTTTATAAAGACATACACACACAAATAACTTATAAATTTATCTTAGAAATGTTATCTCATTTTTGTCGTAGGTAATAAATCAGTCCCTTAACAATGAGTGATCCCTTACCACATGTAGTAACCCAGTGCTACGGGTGAGTATGTTTCCAATTATAAATATCCCAGATGCAGTTTGACAGAATTATTTTAAATCTCATGTTTCACAGTTTATATCTTTTGATATGTAACACATATAAGAATTTGGAATTAGTTCTTGCATTCATTGTCTTTACAAAATGGATCCATAGTATTTTTCGTTTAGCTCAGAGTATTTACATGTGTTAACTGAAGACACAATTTACTATAATGTATTGTCTTCTTCAGACAAACACAACATTGTTAATCTGTCACACACGTTAGATGTTTACCCTAAGTGCCACAGGAGATACCTACAAGCATATATGCTCAGACACCTCCATTACTGACATGCTGTAAATTTTTGATTTGTTTGTAAATTGCTAATAATGTCCTTTTCCATATATACAATCATAAAGACAACCTTATTTGAGCATGCATGCAATGAGGGGAATATCTGTCAGTCTGGTGCTACCCAGGAACAGCCAGAGCCATTGAACAGCTGCACATCACAGGTAATGTTACAGACATGTGATGGACAGCATCAGTTTACAACGGCACAATTACATATCAATGAATTTTCCAGGTTGTGAAATATTTACAAAAATCACACTGGAGTAGTAACAGCAGCACATCACAGGTATTGTGACATGAGTGTGTTTTGGGTGTGTGTATTGTTTAAGTACATTTGTGAGGGCCAATTGTCCACAATTATATAGTCAAGTATTATGATAACCGATATTGTTATTACATTTTACTGGTCCTCACTAGTTAAAAAGGCTTCTAAATCAACCAAAACATGTTCTTATTTAAATCTAGTGTTTTGCAAGTTTCTGTGATGGGTACATTTAGGTGTAGAGGTTATATAGTGAAACAAACGTGTGTGTGTGTGTGTGTGTGTGTGTGTGTGTGTGTGTCTGTGTGTGTGTGTGAGAGAGATAGAGAGAGAGAGAGAGAGAGAGAGAGCATACCTGTGTTTCTCAAACCTGATTATGCTTAATATTCCCTAAGTATTTTTATTTTTAATGCAAAACATACAACTGACATTTGTTTTATTTGTTATTAATCATACAGACAACTTTAACTGAAACAACTTTAACTTCACTGTGATGAGACAAATTCAGTCAATCTGATGCCACCCAGAGACTACCAGAGAGAGCTGTAGAGTCTCAAAGCAGCACATCACAGGTAAACGCAGATGATTATGGAGTCACTGTCACAACAGATTCTGCAATCTGAATCAAAACCTGGAAATGTCTTATTGGCTATTCTAATCTCAGGGTATTGAATGATAAAATTATAATTTTATAATTATTGATAATTGATATGATATGATAATTACTGTAAGTACAAATCAAAGCGATAAACCAGTCGGTACCACAGCATGTTCAAAAATCAAAATAAGCATTAAAAAACAGCAAGCAAAAAAACTATAGTGATGTTTCTCTCATGAGACCATTTAACAAAAATTAATTAGTGACTAACCTGAAGCATGCTATTAATTAATTAATAAAAAATTAATTAATTAATAAAAAAATAACTGCCTAATCTCTGTACATGTCCTTTTTAGGATCCTCATAACGGTGATGACTTGCTGTATCCTGGATCATCTCTTACCAAAGGCCAGAGTTTGCTGCTGTTGATGTCATATGTGTTGCGACATAATCTAACAGGAGTTGCCTTAGAACATCTTTTAAAAATTTTTAATGAACATTTTCCAGGACTGGTACCAGAAACAGTATACCTGTTTAACAAACGTTATGGTGAGTTTGGACATTACGAACCTCATTTTTACTGTGTGTTTTGTTGTAACTACTTGGGAACAAGAGAGAAAAGCCCGATGCATTGTGTTGTCTGTCAGGCAGCATTTGATGCAGATGCTAATCTGAAAAATGGCTCTTTTTTTCTGGTATTGAGCTTGTCATCACAACTCAAAGACATTCTTGAAAATCCAAGTTTAACTTTGTCAAAGCAGACAACAGTTGAGAAAGATGTTCTAAATGACATACAGTGTGGATCTGAATATAGAAAATTGAGAGAAAATGGGCAATTAGGTGAATGTGACATAAGCTTACTGTGGAATTGTGATGGAATTCCCGTTTTCACAAGCTCAAATTACCAGGTGTGGCCCATTCAATGTCAGGTCATAGAAATACAGCCAAAGGACAGAAACATCCTCATAAGAAACACAAAACAATTCAATGGACAATATGGGTGTGATTTCTGCTATCACATAGGTGGAGGTCCTTATCCATATAGAAGACCAGAGCCTCTTCTCCGATCTGAAAGAAAACATTATGAACACGCTATGGCAGCTAATATACAACTGCCAGTCAAGAGTGTTAAAGGCCCATCGGAATTAATGAGATTAGAAAAGTTTCAGATGATCAATGGTTTGTCTTGGTGTCACTCGACAACTGGCAACTCTGTGGCTGGACTCCACCAATCACAACAGAGAGTGGTACATAGGCACGAAAACAGACATAATTGACCAAAAACTGCTGGCTATAAAACCCTCAGTGGAGATAACAAGAACGCCCAGGTCATTACAAGACAGGAAATATTGGAAAGCATCTGAATGGCGGTCATTTCTTCTTTTCTATTCTTTGCCTATACTAAATGGTGTTCTAATGAAGAAGTATTGGAACCACCTGTTTCTTTTAGTTTTTGCTTTGCATATATTTCTTCAACAGCAGGTGAAGCTCTGTGAAGTCAGTGTAGCAGAAATAGCACTGAAGACGTTTGTGATTCAGTTTGAGGTACTGTATGGTATTAAGAATGCGTCATTCAATGTACACCTGTTGACTCACCTTGCAGAAGGTGTTAGGAACTGGGGTCCTTTGTGGGCAACATCAACGTTTTCATTTGAATCATTCAGTGGTACTTTAATAAAGTACTTCAGCGGGACAGTACATGTCCCTGTTCAAATAGTGAAGACATTCCTTAGGTGGAAGAGTCTGCGAAAAAGAGTGGAAAAATGTTTAGTCAACACAGATGATAAACTAAAAGACCTCTTCTCCCTACTTCAGAATAGTAATTCCATGAGTTGTAAAGCAAAAAATCTGACTGGAATTGTCACTGTGTTTGGTCCTCTTTCTGACACTGTATGTGCATCACATGTCTTTGCCATTGAAGAACTGAATGGTGGTATAGTGCGTAACTGTTCATCCTACAGTCGTTTCCTAATCGGTGAGACACTCTATCATGCAGCAGGTTACAGCAGATTAAAGAAAAGAAATAATTCTATTGCAGAATTAAAAGATGGGACCTTGTGTAAAGTCTTGAGCTTAGTTTCTTTTGAAACTGACAGGAACAGTGCCTCAGACAGTGATAGTGGAAAAAAATGCTGTGTAGTCGTGCAGAAGCTTGTAAAGTCAAGAAGACCATGGTATAGGGACATTCAATTGAATATTTCATCCAAGTTTGTGTATGAGGTGTCTGAAACCAATGATGTGTATGCTGTGAACACTGACTCATTTAAAAGTAAATGTGTAATGGTAAAATTACAGGACAGTACATTTGTCATACCTCTCCCGAATAATGTAGAAAGGGACTGAATGGTGTGTACAGTATTGCTGAATTGGGTAAGAATACTATAGAATCTAGTTTTACACCAACTGAAACACGCTTTTTTATAAGAATGAAGAATTGAAACTGTGCTTTAAGCTAAATGCTGTAAAGAAACGTTATAACAATCCTTTGTATACTGTAAGTGTGCTTTAGATACTCAATGTAATCAGTAAATGGATAAGTGTGTATTTTCTTGTGTAAGTACTGAGATCATTAAAAACAAAATCTGCATATCCAACAGCTATGTCTTCTGCTTAATGATTTTTTATTTATTTTGAAAACAGATGTGAAATACAACACATTACCATTACGAACTGTACTCTGACTAAGCACATAAAATACATTAAGAAATGTAATTTTGGACAACAGACTGAAGTTGCATTTAAAATCAATTATTGTACATGTGCTTTTGTGCATTAGTTCATACCAAAAAAGTGTACTTCTTTAATGCACTACAAAAACATAATGATTTAAAATGTATGTTTAAATTAAATGTAATTAGACATTATTACAAAGTGCATTTTTAAAAAGTGCACTTAAATGTGTTCAAAAATATTGTCATTAAAGTGTACTCTACTGAAGTTCACTTAAGTGACCTGTAATTTTAGTTATAATATGTTATCTGCAAGTGCACTTTTTAAAAAGTATACTTTTCAGATTTTAAGCACACGAAAAGTACTCTTTCAATACAATTAAGCACACTTCTTTTCCACATGGGTGTACATTTCTTCATCTTGAATGATGATAGCCGTCAGTCCTGAGCGATGTGATTGGCACTGATGACCCAATTCTGGGGAAGTATTAATAAAGATTAGCAGGAAAGTGCTTTTTAAAAGCTGCTGCTTTCTCTTCATGCTGAATTATTTTGATAACTTTATATTAAACTGTAATACATTCCCCATTACTGTCACTAAGTAATGTTGTGTAAATATCAGTGCCTGACCTCACAAATGCCCTTCTAGAGGAATTGTCAAAAATTCTTGTAAACACACTCCTAAAGAATGTGAAGGCAGGACACTGCATTCGAAATCTAAAGTTGCTCCACAAAAACTCGAGGATTCGTCTGGCAGCAAATGGCAGAAGGCCTGGCTCGCAGTCTTTGCTCTAATTCATCCCAAAGGTGTTCTATGGCGTGGAGGTCAGGACTCTGTGCAGGCCAGTCAAGTTCCTCCACACCAATGTCTTTATGGACCTTGCTTTGTGCAATGGTGTGCAGTCATGTTGGAACAGGAAGGAGTCATCCCCAAACTGTTCCCACAAAGTTGGGAGTATGAAATTGTCCAAAATGTCTTGGTATGTTGAAGCACTAAGAGTTCCTTACACTAGAACTAAGTGGCTGAGCCCAACCCCTGAAAAACAACCCCACACCATAATCTCCCCTCCACCAAACTTTACACTTGGCACAAAGCAGTCAGGTAAGTACCGTTTTCCTGTCAACCCAGACTCGTCCAGATTGGTCACTCCAGAGAACACGACTCCACTGCTCTAGAGTCCAGTGGTGGCATGCTTTACACCACTGCATCCGACACTTTGCATTTCTTTTGGTGATGTAAGGCTCGGATACAGCTCCTCGGCCATGAAAACCCATTCCATGAAGCTCTCTACACATTGATCCTGAGGCCACATGAAGTTTGGAGGTCTGTAGCTATTGACTCTGCAGAAAGTTGGCGACTTCTGCACACTGTGCTCCTCAGCATGCGCTGACCCCGCTCTGTGATTTTACATGGCCTACCACTTCTTGGCTGTTGTTCTTCCCAATTGCTTTCACTTTGTTATAACACCACTAACAGATGACCATGGAATATTTAGTAGTGATGTCATGAATGGACTTATTGCACAGGAGGCAACCAATCACTGTACCATGCTTGAATTTACTGAGCTCCTGAGAGCGTCCCGTTCTTCCACAAATGTTTGTAGAAGCAGTCTGTATGCAGGTGATGGATTTTATACACCTATGTTTTTATATACTCGAAAGAGAGTTTTAGGCACCTGCACGCTAAATGACATATTTTGTTGATTTTTGAAACCAGTTGCATTAAATTTGATAAACTTTTTGTGCACATGCCACAAGGTCAGTAATTAGTAACAGTTCTTTGGTATTCACGGATAGTCTTTAACCTGGTGTATGTAACCTGGCTGGTGTATTTAACCCTGCAGTATTGTGTGACTGTGGCTGTAAAGGGAAGTGCAGGCTGTAACACAGGGCCTTCATTCAGGTGTTAATATTACAATAGATTAGTAATTAACCTCATGATTATCACAACATTTCAGTTAATAATCTACAGAAATATTCTGATAAACTGTTTGTACAACTGTCTGTATGTTTATCGTCTGTTTGTCTATCCTAGGAGCATAAAATGTCATATGGTATACCTCATGATTATGGTTTAAGGCCTTAATATCCATATATGGTCATGTAATTCACAAATATACCATTAGCTTTTTCTTCTATGCAGATGACCCATATTTAAACGAGGCTCACGCCATTAGACAGTGCAAAGTGCTACTTCCTGAGCCGCTACTTCCATTGCTGTTTGGATTACGATTTTGAATAGTTTTTTTAGTACCTTTGCTCAGTGGGTTGCTTTGTTTGGATTTATGTACTCTTCTCCTGTTTTGCTAATTCAGAACATAATCCAAATGCATAGTCAAAAAACAGGCCAAAATGCTAGACAAAAATCAGAAAAATAAGAGGTAGGTCACAACATTGGCAAAAAATAGCAAAAGAAACGGCTTGGTAAGTCACAAACTGAACCATACTTCACCTTGAATGATGACGTGCACACTGTTTAAATGTCTGTGAATTCTGGATGTGAACCAAGAGTGAAACGTAAGTAGGTCAATATTTAGCTCCCTTTGGTGGCTTGGAAGGGGTGTTGATGTTACAATGGCATGATGTTACAATGTGGATCCCACACTGTCATCCTCCTACTCCATGTTACAGAATACTCCACCTACTGTGGATCCAGAGGATTTCACACCATTGTCACTCACCAACGCGCTACACTGCATGCTTCCAACACCATCATTCTGCAAACATTGCAAGGCCTCTCAGCCCATAGCCCAGAGGTAGTGTCATATATATTTCAGTCATCAATCTGGAACCTATCTAGAGGATTCCACTAAATGTGCCTTCATGTTGTCACTAATCCCCAGCAGGGTTCTAGGTTGGCCATCAGCAGTTTGGGACTAGGTTCAAGTGTGCACTTCTTTTGCAATTTTCTCACGGTTCAATCACAAAATCTTTGAGTACCTAGTAAGAGGGTGTGAAGAACTGTGGGCCGATTATGATGAAAAATTCAGGATACTTGCAGAACAAAGTGGCTGGAATGACAACACTCTACGAGTCATTTTCAGGGATGAACTGAACCCCAGACTGCAGCCTGAGATGGCGTGTAAGAGAGAGGTCCAGCCATTGTGCCAATACATTACCCTGGCCATTTGTCTGGATAACCCTATTAATCTACTGTCCATGTAGTGGCTCCATGACTGGTACAATGTCAAGCCCACCAGAATGTATGCAGCCAGGTAAGGCACTTGTGCCCGGGGACGGATAAAAGTGCATCACCCCCCCAGTTAACTTCCTTTCTACCCCCACAGCCAGCAACCACCACATTCACCGCTTTGCCAGTTAAAGTCACCACATCTCCCCCTTGGTTGGTTCAGGGTCCACTGTGAACCTCATCCACTGCCAGGATGAGGAGCATGACAATCAAGGGCAGGGAGTGATGGTAGCATCTTCTCTTTCAATAAGAAGCAGTTCATGTTTGAATGCATGATACCATCAATGAAATGCAGCTCCCTGACACCAGCAGCACTCATGCAGCCCCACATAAGGACACTGCCACCACCATGTCTATATATATATATATATATATAGCTGCTGTAACACAAGAATTTCCCTCATGGGATCAATAAAGTCCAACTATCTATCTATCTATCTATCTATCTATCTATCTATCTATCTATCTATCTATCTATATGTCTGTCTGTCTGTCTGTCTGTCTATCTGTCTGTCTATCTATCTAGTCCTGTTGAGTGATTTCTTTCCTTTGACAATTATTCTGTTTGTTTCTCTGTTGAAGTTTGTAAAGATGTTATAAAGCTGTCACAAAATCCTCTGATGTTGTAAGAGTGAGGAGGTCTGGGGTGCAGTCGATGTCCCAGGTGTTTAGTGGGGTTGGGTCAAAATGAGGACTCTGTGCATGATGCTCCAACCTTAACACAGCATGTCTTCATGGAGCTGCTTTGTGCACAGGGACATTGTCATGCTGGAGCAGGGTTTGGACTTTTCCAGTGAGGGGAAACTGTAATGCTACAGAACACAGAAAAGTTCTGTACAACTGTGTGCTTCAGACTTTGTGGGTGTGATGGTCAGGGATGTATAAACTTTTGTCTGTATAGTGTATGCTGAAACAACTAGGAATGAGGTATGACAAATGCTCCGCAACAGACCGAAAATCCATTCAGCAGGTCATTAACATGATTCATTGGTACCTTGCTGCCCACCTTTACAAGAAATTTACAAGAAACGCTGTCTGCAGAGGACAAAAATCATTATCAAAGACACCTCTCACCCTAAACCTGGACTATTTACCCTCCCAGGAAGGCGCTACCGGTGTCTGAGAGCCCATACAAACATACTGAGGAATAGCTTCTTCCCTACAGCTGTTTCTACACTGAACAGCTGAACACACTGCACTGTTTACTCACGTATTATTTATCATACTCTATCCACTATGCATCTTTGCACAGCACATAATATTACAAGTGTTATGTTAAAGACACTGTATTGCCAAAGGTTTTGGGACACCCCTCCAAATCACTGAATTCAGGTGTTGTTTTTCAGGGGTTGGGCTCGACCCCTTAGTTCCTTCCCAGATTTCTCTACTTCAGTGATGCCATTAATCTATGGCTGGTATGTCAGATTGCTCCCCTGGCTATGGAAGCAAAGGGGGGTTGGTACACAAGGACACACTGAAATGGGGTGAGGCCAGTGGCTGCCCAAGTTGGGGAATTCTGGGAGTACTCCTCCCAAGGTAAGTACTCACTCCATAGATGCTTCAGTATGTTCATAAGTAGTGTCCCAGTTCTTGGTTGAGGTGTTCCACCTGTCCGTCTGACTGGGGTGATAGCTGGAAGTGAAACTACTGTTAATCCCCAGGTGTTTGCAGAAAGCTTTCCAGGCTTGGGACAAAAACTGAAGCCCATGGTCAGATATTATATCAACTGGGATACCATAATTCCTGATTACATGGTCGAACAATGATCTGGCACTTTCTATCAC
Source organism: Hemibagrus wyckioides (assembly GCF_019097595.1). Lineage (NCBI taxonomy): Eukaryota > Metazoa > Chordata > Actinopteri > Siluriformes > Bagridae > Hemibagrus > Hemibagrus wyckioides. The sequence goes on along the minus strand of NC_080710.1, from coordinate 33,591,971 downwards.
GATGACGAGGCCTTTTAGTGGTATAAACAGCAGTGTGTGACCATGAGTGTTTTGGTACAGGGAAGGGGTCCAGGAGACCTGCAGGCAGCTGGCATGGTGTCCGGGTCTGGGTGCATATGGAACATGATTTGACAAATTCTTTTATACCCTTAGTGAGGGATGGCCACCAAAAGGCATTTTGAATAGGATGGGTGGTTTCCTTGCCAGGGTTGTCCTGAATTAGGGGAGGTGTGAACTCATTGAAAAGTTCTTTGACAGAAGTTCGTGGGCATGCATTGTCAATTCTGTGGACATTCTGGGGGTGCTATTTCTGTGGGTTGAGCCTGGGCAACAAGTGACCATGAAATGGAAACAGATGAAGAACAGTGTCCTACGTGCTTTTTGAGGGTCCAGGCACTTGGCAGTTTTTGATGAACTCCAGATTTCTGTGGTTTGTAATGACCTGGAATGTGCAACAAGCCCCCTCTGACCAATGTTGCCATTCATTCCTCTATGATCGATAGTAACTCTCAGTTGCCCACATCATATTTTGCCTCCACTAGAGTTAGCCTTCAAGAAAAGAATGCAAAGGGATACAGCTTGATGGATTTCCCACGGTGCTGAGACAGAACAGTTCCTATGCCACAACACAAGGCATTGGTCTCTACCATGAATGTTCGGTGTATTCCATGTCCTAAATGTGTAATAAATATGATTCCTGCTCATACATTCCATGGGATGTTAAAAGAGAAACTCTGATAATTACATGTATAAACCCACAGTGATCTCCAGAGTCCCAGCTTATTCCCAAACACTTGGTGACCATCATGGTGTTTTCTTTAGCAAATGTGAGACAATCCTTTTCTTTTATCCAGTTCTTTTTCATTAGAAGTGGTTTTCACTTGCCCCACTTACAGAGATACCATTTTTACCCAGTCTCTTTGCAATGATGGACAGATGATCACTGACCTTATCTCAGAAACATGAGGTCTGCGCTACCTTAGATATTCAGGTGTGTACACACACCTCACTGTTCATCTGTTCACTAATAGATTATATTTACACACAAAAGTCTGACATTCACCTCTGATAAAAACATCACTGTATTGTGTTACACTCTGTTCCTTGGAGTTCCTTGTAGGTCTTATAGATCCTTGTTCCATGGATTTTTTTTTTTGTTTGTTTTTCTCATTCATTACTTTTCTTTACCTTTTTTTAACATTACTTTAATCAGTAAATAGGTAAAAACAAATACTTGTCGTCTGACACACCTGCAAAATAAGATATATAAACGCTCGCTAATATTGAGGTGCACTGCATTTTCATCCAGACGGTAATCTGCTTCTTCTAAAGGAAAAGGTAAGTTTCTGTAACTTTCACTTTAAATTACTGTGTTAAGTATAGAGAATAATATACAGGTTAAATAGCTGCAATGATATTTTTATATGTTGTAAAAAAAATTATCTGCTTAAAATATCAGTCATAAAAAGGGAAACATCTACATTATTATTATTATTATTATTATTATTATTATTATTATTATTATTATTGTGTATTGTATCAAAATATAGCAAATTCTAATGTTGTATAATTTTTCTGTAAGTTGCACAAATTAGTATTTGTTATAATTAGATATTTTATTTGTTAATATATGAAATAAAAGTTCACAGCAAGATGAATTGGGGAATCATCGCCCTGTTGTTGCTCCTGTCTCTGGCATCAGCCAATTGTGGTAAGCTGCTTTTTATTTATTTATTTGATTTGATTTTATCTTTTCTTTCTTTCTTTCTTTCTTTCTTTCTTTCTTTCTTTCTTTCTTTCTTTCTTTCTTTCTTTCTTTCTTTCTTTCTTTCTTTCTTTTTTAATCTATTCCATTTTAGGTGTTAATGTTTTGTGATGAAATTATAAAATATTTTACTTGTGGCTGTATTTAATAAAGTGTTTAAAATTGTAAAAGCAACATGACATTTCTTAAAGCAAGACACGATTTAAAAATGAAAATGTGATGAAATAAATCTATGGGAGTCTTGAGCATTACCAGTATTACCAGTAAGTCTGTGATGGTATTACTTTGATGTGTTCTCCTGTAAAGAAAACTTGAAGGATGATCAATCTACTACACAGACAAACTTCATTCATCATTTTATCCAGAAAATGTTCAGTCCTCCAGATCAGCCATGTCTCTAAGAAATATGTGTTTCCTCTGATGATGTTTGTAGACTTTAAAGGACAATATTATTCATTCATTTATATTTGGCATGTTTGTGCATTTAATATTATCCTGGAATAGGATTACACAGTAGGATAATTGTGATTACATCAAACTTTTCAGACAGTGACGCTAACCTCAACACAGTGCTTCTCATGCAAGAAAACTGTGCTCCAGATCAAGACCAGACTCGTGCTTAACTGAATTTATAACAAATTATTTTCCCACTCACCAGCCAGCACTCTCATGCAACAGCTACAAAGTGAGAGAGTAAAGTGTGTGTTTTAGACAAACTCTGTCATGTGTAACTGTCATGTAACTTGTTTTTTGTAAAGTCTCTAGTTATCTCAGAGAACAGTGGCTCAGACTAAACTGTACTGTGTTTTTGGTCACTAGGTAAGGTGATGTTGTTCCCTCAGGAGTCAGACACTGCCTATGTGCAGCTCACTCCGAAGAAACCTCTGAATTTTCAGGCCTTCACTCTCTGCATGCGCATGTCCTCTGAACTCAACAGTAACCGTGAGACCATCCTGTTCGCTTACCGCACTAGCCAAGCTGACGAGCTCAACGTGTGGCGAGAGCTAGGAGGATACTCCCTTTACCTGAGAAGCAGTGATGACGGGGTTACGTTTAATCTACCGCCGCTGACCGCTGTCCCCACTCACCTGTGTGTCACCTGGGAGTCGAGCACCGGAGCCACCGCCTTTTGGGTGAACGGTCGGCGCAGCATGCTGAAAATCTACAGACGTGGGTTTAGTTTAACTCCAAATGGAGCTATAATTCTCGGACAGGATGCTGACTCGTATCTGGGTGGCTTTGAAAAAAAACAGAGCTTTGTGGGTGAGATTACAGACGTACACATGTGGGATATGGTGTTAGGTGCAGGTCAGATCAAGCAGATGTACGAGGATCAGTGTCGTTCTCCAAATGGGAATGTGCTGGACTGGAATTCTCTCCAGTACAAAATCAGTGGGAATGTGGTTGAGGTGTCTGGGCCAGCAGCCTAGCTTAAAAAGTCTGATATCTGATTCAGCATTTCTCTCCTTTCATTTCCATTTCCAATCAAGTTTGTGATTCTTATTACTGACTAATCAGTGTCTGGGATTAAGGAAGAAAATGTACTCTTACAGTAATATCCATTATCTTTGTTCCTTTTCTTTCCATGTCTTTAAATCTGTGCATCATAAAAATTGTTTTGTTTGAGGAATTCTTCGAATAAATCTGACAAAATATTTTGGGTTTGTGATTATTTGAGAAATTGTACATTTCTTCATCTTGAGCAATGATAGCTGTCTGCCTGTCTGTCTGTCAAGCCTCAGTGTCAGGAACCACTGGGTTCCTGTGGCGACAGTGGCAAGGAAAAACTCCCTGAGATGATATGAGGAAGAAACCTTGAGAGGAACCAGGCTCAGAAGGGAGCCCATCCTCATTTGGGTGACACTAAACAGTAAATAATGTAACTTTAACTGATTAATGTCCTTTCTACAACAGCAGCCAATGACCCATGAGGAACTATTAGGTCAATGTAGTTTCTGAGGTCATTATAGACACTAGTTTGCTGTCACAAGCTGACAGATGAAATGGCAGATCTGTGACTGTATGAAAATCCCCAAGTGTCTCTGTCCATGGCTGTCTCCTGGTCCACACAGATCCATCCACAGCATCAGTGGGCACCCTCAAGTGACAAGACTCCAACCAGGGGTAAGGCAGTGGTCACACTGGAAACTGGCAAACACTGGGAGCTCAGGAGTGGGGTGTATAGCTAGACAGAGAAAGACAGAGAGAGAAAGATATTAAGTATGATTCTGATCATGTGATGTTTAAGGACAATGTAGATTATGTATAAAGTGCAGGCAGGGACTCCGGCAAGACTAGCTATGACAGTATAACTGAAAGGGAGAGCCAGAAGGTCACAGACATGAAGGCTTCCTGGGACTTAAAGCATCCAACCACTTCACAGTCAGCAAACCTGATGGTGGTAAGATGACAGCATCCAAACATCCCAGTACACCAAACACTCTATGACCATGAACCTTCCAGATCTGCTCCTTTACCTAAGAACTATTAAAAGCTTGACTAAACAAATGTGTCTTCAGCCTAGACTTAAACACTGAGACTGTGTCTGAATCCCCAACACTAATTGGAAGGCTGTTCCATAACTGTGGGGCTTTGAAAGAAAAAGCTCTGCCCCCTGCTGTAGCCTTGAGGTACTACCAAGTAACCAGCACCCTTTGATCAGAGTAGGCGTGGCGGATCATAAAAGACTAAAAGATCGCTCAGGTACTGTGGCGCGAGACCATTTAGTGCTTTATACACTACCGGTCAAAAGTTTTAGAACACCCCAATTTTTCCAGTTTTTTATTGAAAATTATTCAGTTTAATGTCTCATTGCACTCTGAAATGAAAGCATAATACAAATAAGCAACACAGACAAAGTACAGTGACGCAGACAAACATAGAGATATAACACAGAGATAAAAAAAATTTAACTATAATTTAAAAATTAAAATTAAACTAAAAAATTAAACTACACTTAAGGTGCAGTCTTTAAGAGCTAGACATACAACAGAAGTGCACAGGAAGACAAGACAAGATAGGACAAGACGAGACAGTGCAGAAAAACAACATATAGGCCGACTTTATGCAATGAACAAGACAATGTGCAAAGAACAGTGTATACAGTGACTGCAGTTATTAAAGCGACACATGTAAACAGGATTAATATAAATATATATAAATGTAAAGTGGCATGTGCGTGCAAACAGGACAATTTAGTGTGTGTGTGTGTGTGTGTGTGTGTGTGTGTCTGACTATGTCCAGCACAGTTCAGTTCTTTTATTGTGAGTGTGTGTTATGTATGTGTGTGTGTCCGTGTCCAGCACAGTTCAGTTCTCCTCTGAGATCAGATCTCGGTTGTATGTGTGTGTGTACGTGTGTGTGCATAAGACATGAGCTTTATTCAATAAGGAGGTCAGAAATCTGTGAAGGATTTCCAAATTCTTTGCCTCATTGCATTCATTTAGAAAAATGATATCAACCTTCACACATTTACAGTACAGCTGAAAGTGTTTTACAGTGGGGGAAAATAAAATAAAATAAAAGGGCAAACAAACACAAAATCGTAAAGTATGCAAATAAAAATACAATAAATAGACTGGAAGAGTAAAATTATCAAAATAAAACAGTTTTTTTTAAATACTTTTATTAAGAATTTTAAATAAATCAGTGTGTAAAAAATAGACTAAAATTATAAGAATTAAAATAATATAAAAATAAAAATAACATGCCAGCTAAAGTACAGCAAAAAATCTGATTTGGGTTAATTATTCAGTGATTAATTAATGAAGTCAGTGATAGATCACTGGAGCCTGATGAATCTTTAAGGGGAACATGTTCCAGATCTCTGGTGTATACAGAGGAAAACATTTTTTTAACACATGAAATATGTAGAAGGCAATAGGGGCGTAATTTCCACTGGGGACAGGGATCCCGTTTGTGCCCCCCCCCATTTTTAATTTGTTTATTATGATTTTTTAACCACACGCCATCATCACCACGGAGGAGCAGGACTGAGCAGGACACAGAGAGTCTGTCTGTGTCCATGTGCGTGTCCGTGTCCAGGAACGCCGCGTGCACACTAACACTAGCTCACTGACAGGTATAATGAACAGGTGTAATGAACAGGTGTGATGAACAGGTATAATGAACAGGTGTGATGAACAGGTGTGATGAACAGGTGTGATGAACAGGTATGATGAACAGGTGTGATGAACAGGTATGATGAACAGGTGTGATGAACAGGTGTAATGAACAGGTGTAATGAACAGGTATGATGAACAGGTGTGATGAACAGGTATGATGAACAGGTGTGATGAACAGGTATGATGAACAGGTGTGATGAACAGGTGTGATGAACAGGTGTAATGAACAGGTGTGATGAACAGGTGTGATGAACAGGTGTGATGAACAGGTGTGATGAACAGGTGTGATGAACAGGTGTAATGAACAGGTGTGATGAACAGGTGTGATGAACAGGTATGATGAACAGGTGTGATGAACAGGTGTGATGAACAGGTATAATGAACAGGTGTAATGAACAGGTATAATGAACAGGTGTGATGAACAGGTATGATGAACAGGTGTGATGAACAGGTGTGATGAACAGGTGTAATGAACAGGTGTGATGAACAGGTGTAATGAACAGGTGTGATGAACAGGTATGATGAACAGGTGTGATGAACAGGTGTGATGAACAGGTATAATGAACAGGTGTAATGAACAGGTGTAATGAACAGGTGTAATGAACAGGTATAATGAACAGGTGTAATGAACAGGTGTAATGAACAGGTATAATGAACAGGTATAATGAACAGGTGTGATGAACAAGTGTGATGAACAGGTGTAATGAACAGGTATAATGAACAGGTATAATGAACAGGTGTAATGAACAGGTGTAATGAACAGGTGTGATGAACAGGTATAATGAACAGGTGTAATGAACAGGTATAATGAACAGGTGTGATGAACAGGTATAATGAACAGGTATAATGAACAGGTGTAATGAACAGGTGTGATGAACAGGTATAATGAACAGGTGTGATGAACAGGTATAATGAACAGGTATAATGAACAGGTGTAATGAACAGGTGTGATGAACAGGTGTAATGAACAGGTATAATGAACAGGTGTGATGAACAGGTGTGATGAACAGGTGTGATGAACAGGTGTAATGAACAGGTGTAATGAACAGGTGTGATGAACAGGTGTAATGAACAGGTATAATGAACAGGTGTGATGAACAGGTATAATGAACAGGTGTGATGAACAGGTGTGATGAACAGGTATAATGAACAGGTATAATGAACAGGTGTAATGAACAGGTGTAATGAACAGGTATAATGAACAGGTGTGATGAACAGGTGTGATGAACAGGTGTGATGAACAGGTGTGATGAACAGGTGTAATGAACAGGTATGATGAACAGGTGTGATGAACAGGTATGATGAACAGGTGTGATGAACAGGTATGATGAACAGGTGTGATGAACAGGTGTGATGAACAGGTGTAATGAACAGGTGTGATGAACAGGTGTGATGAACAGGTGTGATGAACAGGTGTAATGAACAGGTGTGATGAACAGGTGTGATGAACAGGTGTAATGAACAGGTGTGATGAACAGGTGTGATGAACAGGTATGATGAACAGGTGTGATGAACAGGTGTGATGAACAGGTATAATGAACAGGTGTAATGAACAGGTATAATGAACAGGTGTGATGAACAGGTATGATGAACAGGTGTGATGAACAGGTGTGATGAACAGGTGTAATGAACAGGTGTGATGAACAGGTGTAATGAACAGGTGTGATGAACAGGTATGATGAACAGGTGTGATGAACAGGTGTGATGAACAGGTATAATGAACAGGTGTAATGAACAGGTGTAATGAACAGGTGTAATGAACAGGTATAATGAACAGGTGTAATGAACAGGTGTAATGAACAGGTATAATGAACAGGTATAATGAACAGGTGTGATGAACAGGTATGATGAACAGGTGTGATGAACAGGTGTAATGAACAGGTGTGATGAACAGGTATGATGAACAGGTGTGATGAACAGGTGTAATGAACAGGTGTGATGAACAGGTATGATGAACAGGTGTGATGAACAGGTGTAATGAACAGGTGTGATGAACAGGTATGATGAACAGGTGTGATGAACAGGTGTAATGAACAGGTATAATGAACAGGTGTAATGAACAGGTGTAATGAACAGGTATAATGAACAGGTGTAATGAACAGGTGTGATGAACAGGTATAATGAACAGGTATAATGAACAGGTGTAATGAACAGGTGTGATGAACAGGTATAATGAACAGGTGTGATGAACAGGTATAATGAACAGGTATAATGAACAGGTGTAATGAACAGGTGTGATGAACAGGTGTAATGAACAGGTATAATGAACAGGTGTGATGAACAGGTGTGATGAACAGGTGTGATGAACAGGTGTAATGAACAGGTGTAATGAACAGGTGTGATGAACAGGTGTAATGAACAGGTATAATGAACAGGTGTGATGAACAGGTATAATGAACAGGTATAATGAACAGGTGTAATGAACAGGTGTAATGAACAGGTGTAATGAACAGGTGTGATGAACAGGTATAATGAACAGGTATAATGAACAGGTGTAATGAACAGGTGTAATGAACAGGTGTGATGAACAGGTGTAATGAACAGGTGTAATGAACAGGTGTAATGAACAGGTGTGATGAACAGGTATAATGAACAGGTATAATGAACAGGTGTAATGAACAGGTGTAATGAACAGGTGTGATGAACAGGTGTAATGAACAGGTGTAATGAACAGGTGTGATGAATAGGTATAATGAACAGGTATAATGAACAGGTGTAATGAACAGGTGTAATGAACAGGTGTGATGAACAGGTGTAATGAACAGGTGTAATGAACAGGTGTGATGAACAGGTGTAATGAACAGGTGTGATGAACAGGTGTAATGAACAGGTGTAATGAACAGGTGTGATGAACAGGTATGATGAACAGGTGTGATGAACAGGTGTAATGAACAGGTGTAATGAACAGGTGTAATGAACAGGTGTGATGAACAGGTATAATGAACAGGTGTAATGAACAGGTGTAATGAACAGGTATAATGAACAGGTGTGATGAACAGGTGTAATGAACAGGTGTAATGAACAGGTGTAATGAACAGGTGTGATGAACAGGTGTAATGAACAGGTGTGATGAACAGGTGTAATGAACAGGTGTAATGAACAGGTGTGATGAACAGGTGTAATGAACAGGTGTAATGAACAGGTGTGATGAACAGGTGTGATGAACAGGTGTGATGAACAGGTATAATGAACAGGTGTAATGAACAGGTGTGATGAACAGGTATAATGAACAGGTGTGATGAACAGGTATAATGAACAGGTGTAATGAACAGGTGTAATGAACAGGTGTAATGAACAGGTATAATGAACAGGTGTAATGAACAGGTGTAATGAACAGGTATAATGAACAGGTATAATGAACAGGTGTGATGAACAAGTGTGATGAACAGGTGTAATGAACAGGTATAATGAACAGGTATAATGAACAGGTGTAATGAACACGTGTAATGAACAGGTGTGATGAACAGGTATAATGAACAGGTGTGATGAACAGGTATAATGAACAGGTGTGATGAACAGGTATAATGAACAGGTATAATGAACAGGTGTAATGAACAGGTGTGATGAACAGGTGTAATGAACAGGTATAATGAACAGGTGTGATGAACAGGTGTGATGAACAGGTGTGATGAACAGGTGTAATGAACAGGTATAATGAACAGGTGTGATGAACAGGTATAATGAACAGGTATAATGAACAGGTGTAATGAACAGGTGTGATGAACAGGTGTAATGAACAGGTATAATGAACAGGTGTGATGAACAGGTGTGATGAACAGGTGTGATGAACAGGTGTAATGAACAGGTATAATGAACAGGTGTGATGAACAGGTGTGATGAACAGGTGTGATGAACAGGTGTAATGAACAGGTATAATGAACAGGTGTAATGAACAGGTATAATGAACAGGTGTGATGAACAGGTGTAATGAACAGGTATGATGAACAGGTATAATGAACAGGTATAATGAACAGGTGTGATGAACAGGTGTGATGAACAGGTATAATGAACAGGTATAATGAACAGGTGTAATGAACAGGTGTAATGAACAGGTGTAATGAACAGGTGTAATGAACAGGTGTAATGAACAGGTGTAATGAACAGGTGTAATTAACAGGTGTGATGAATAGGTATAATGAACAGGTATAATGAACAGGTGTAATGAACAGGTGTAATGAACAGGTGTGATGAACAGGTATAATGAACAGGTGTAATGAACAGGTGTAATGAACAGGTGTAATGAACAGGTGTGATGAACAGGTATAATGAACAGGTGTGATGAACAGGTATAATGAACAGGTATAATGAACAGGTATAATGAACAGGTGTAATGAACAGGTGTGATGAACAGGTATAATGAACAGGTGTAATGAACAGGTGTGATGAACAGGTATAATGAACAGGTGTAATGAACAGGTGTAATGAACAGGTGTGATGAACAGGTGTAATGAACAGGTGTAATGAACAGGTGTGATGAACAGGTGTAATGAACAGGTGTGATGAACAGGTGTAATGAACAGGTGTAATGAACAGGTGTGATGAACAGGTGTAATGAACAGGTGTAATGAACAGGTGTGATGAACAGGTGTGATGAACAGGTGTAATGAACAGGTGTGATGAACAGGTATAATGAACAGGTATAATGAACAGGTGTAATGAACAGGTATAATGAACAGGTGTAATGAACAGGTGTGATGAACAGGTGTGATGAACAGGTATAATGAACAGGTATAATGAACAGGTATAATGAACAGGTATAATGAACAGGTATAATGAACAGGTGTAATGAACAGGTGTGATGAACAGGTATAATGAACAGGTATAATGAACAGGTGTAATGAACAGGTGTAATGAACAGGTATAATGAACAGGTGTGATGAACAGGTGTGATGAACAGGTGTAATGAACAGGTATAATGAACAGGTGTAATGAACAGGTATAATGAACAGGTATAATGAACAAGTATAATGAACAGGTATAATGAACAGGTATAATGAACAGGTGTAATGAACAGGTGTGATGAAAACTCAGTGGTTTTCATATCAGAGGACAGATGAGGTGGACAGTTAGGACACATGGAGAGATGGGATTGAATGGACAGATGGAGGACAATGTCCTTGATATTTTTTATGTTTGTGAGATTGTGTGAGAATCCTGTATCCTGTACCAGATCAGTAGTGTATCTATTGTGTTATTAATGTTCCATCCTTTTGGATTACAGCAGTAAGGAGTACAGATGGTTATTCCTACCCTGCTATAATATAGTGTTTCTACTTTAGGTATTTGTGCTGCACAGAAAATTAGCAGCAGGAATGTAAATATTTTAATTTCTTCATTAACTAAGAGTGGTGGTTTATGCATGAGAGACAATTATTAAAGTAATGATCAACATTTTCATATAATTGTTATAAAAATAATAAAATTATATTACATATTAATTTTGTGAAAAAATGCTGTAACACACACACACACACACAGTTCATAAAGCTTTCTGCTGTTTCTATTGTAAACCCCTGTGGTTTGGTGGGCGTGTCTCTGACAGACATCCTGTTCTACAGGTCATTTATTTTACATTATCATCTACAGCGCACAGTTTAAAATAAAAGTTTGTTTAACAGTGGAAATTGGGTCTCACATTATTTACATTTTATTCACACACAAAACATTAATGGTGAACATTTTTGACTTTATAAAATTATTTTCTTGGTGATCGGCCCTATTAAACAATAAAGAAAGTAAGACATCTTTTTTATATACACAGTTTAATAGCCTACTGTTCTTTTTGACAGCATTTATCATTATAATCAACTTCATTATTTCCTGGATTTTGTATCACCATAGCCCTAAATGTATGTAAATGCAGGAAATGGAATTCAAATAAAAACATTTTCCCCCATTTTGTTAAGACACAATTTGGAATTTTGATTATTCCGAGATTTGAAACATTATCCATTATTTCACAATTATTGCTAAATCCACATTGCGATTTCTGCTGTTTTAGGTCAATATTTAATTTAATGTCTTTCACCTGAAGATAATCAATTCTGGTTCTTTCTGCATGTGGCTTTTGGAAAGCCTTCACACGTCTGTGTTTCATAACCAGCATAACCTTTTAGACTTTGAATACAAATGTAAACACTGGTGAAATATGACACAAGCTCACAGCAGTCCATGATCTGATATCTGCCCACTCCAGATAGATGTAGTTATCTCTCCACCTTCACACCACACGCTGTATTTCTCTTATTTAGGCGCTGAAAAAGAAAGTAAGTACACGTTTAATTCATCATTCAGGTTTCTGTTATTGTAGCATCACGATCTGGTTAAAGCTGCTGTGTTGTTTCATAAGATTAAATTCTCTTTGGTGGTACAGGACACTGTAGTGTTAATGCTTCATTAAGGACGAAAAAACTCAGATTAGTGGCTAAGTAAAATACTGACCACTGGGTTTCCAGACACTTACTTACATTTTCACAGGAATACTGCTGTGATGTTTACAGTATGTTAACAAATACCATATCCTACTGTAACATTAGACTGTTTTACTGTATTAAACTGTGTCTTCTGCAGCAAGGCACTGTATGTTTTAGGGTGAATGCTATAATTACTGATTTATTCTGTACTTCTAGACTGAATTACTGGTCAAAAAATAATAATAAATATAATGTTTTATTATGCGGCACGGTGGATTAGGGGTTAGCACGTTCGCCTCACATGTCCTGGGTTCGAGTCTCGCTCCCACTCACTGTGTGTGTGTGTGTGTGTGTGTGTGTGTGGAGTTTGCATGTTCTCCCTGTGCTTGGTGGGTTCCCTCCAGGTGCTCCGCTCCACAGTCCAAAGACATGCATCTAGACTGATTGGAATCTCTACATTGCCCGTAGTGTGTGTGTGTGTGTGTGTATGTGTGTGTGTGTGTGTGTGTGTGCCCTCCGATGGGTTGGCACTCTGTCCTTGGTGTATCCTTCCTTGATGCCCGATGACTCCTGAGATAGGCACAGGCTCCCCGTGACCCGAGTATAGATCAGATAAGCGGTACAGACAATGAAATGAAATATTTTGTTATTTTTCATAACAGTATTGACAATAGGTAATGGAAAGTAACATAGTTTTGTGTGAGTTTAAAAACTTTTTAAAGCAGAAACTTTTCTTTGTTAGTAATTTTTAAACTAATAAACACTTATAAGTTATACTTAACAGCTAACAATTAACAATGCAGTAATTTTAATATCTTAAAATGTGGACAGATAAAACAACAAGTGGACCCAGAAACTGAAAGATCTGCAAACAAAATATCTTAAAAAATGTTGATTTTGCTTACGTTAGCACTGGGTCTTGTTTGAGGGATATGTGGTAACTTTTCTCATATGACGGGAAATATCAAAGTTACTGGGTGAAGAGTTGAGTGAACCCTGGACTAGTGACAAAGTGGGAAAAGTTCACTGGTCTGACGTCAAACCATTCGTGGAAACAAACAGTACAAAAAGCTCAAAAAAGAAAAAAAAATTGTGTTACCAGATTAATACTCAGACAAACAATTAGTTATCAAGCTCCAAAGAGAGAAGTTTAACACAATGGGGACTCAAGTGGTTAAGGCTCTGGGTCATTGACCAGAAGATCAGGGTTCAAGCCCCAACACTGTTGGGCCCTTGAGCAAGGCCCCCAACCCACCCTGCTCCAGGGGTGCTGTATCATGGTTGACCCTGAGCTCTGACTCCTACCCCCAAGGATGGGATATGTGAAGAAAGAATTTCACTGAGCTGTAATATATAGTATGTGACAAATAAAGACTACGTAAAAATGAATCTGCTAGACTGAGAAACTTCTAGAACTTCTTGAACTGACCACAGTCTGAAATTGAGCAGAGAATTTAGTGTGGGGACAGCATATGTGTGACACATACACTATATTGCCAAAAGTATTCACTCACCCATCCAAATAATCAGAATCAGGTGTTCCAATCACTTCCATGGCCACAGGTGTATAAAATCAAGCACCTAGGCATGCAGACTGTTTTTACAAACATTTGTGAAAGAATGGGTCGCTCTCAGGAGCTCAGTGAATTCCAGCGTGGAACTGTGATAGGATGCCACCTGTGCAACAAATCCAGTCTTGAAATTTCCTCGCTCCTAAATATTCCACAGTTGTATTATAAGAACGTGGAAGTGTTTGGGAACGACAGCAACTCAGCCACGAAGTGGTAGGCCACGTAAACTGACGGAGCGGGGTCAGTGGATGCTGAGGCGCATAGTGCGAAGAGGTCGCCAACTTTCTGCAGAGTCAATCGCTACAGACCTCCAAACTTCATGTGGCCTTCAGATGAGCTCAAGAACAGTGCGCAGAGAGCTTCATGGAATGGGTTTCCATGGCCGAGCAGCTGCATCCAAGCCATACATCACCAAGTGCAATGCAAAGCGTCGGATGCAGTGGTGTAAAGCACGCCGCCACTGGACTCTAGAGCAGTGGAGACGCGTTCTCTGGAGGGACGAATCGCGCTTCTCCATCTGGCAATCTGATGGACGAGTCTGGGTTTGGCGGTTGCCAGGAGAACGGTACTTGTCTGACTGCATTGTGCCAAGTGTAAAGTTTGGTGGAGGGGGGATTATGGTGTGGGGTTGTTTTTCAGGAGCTGGGCTTGGCCCCTTAGTTCCAGTGAAAGGAACTCTGAATGCTTCAGCAAACCAAGACATTTTGGACAATTCCATGCTCCCAACTTTGTGGGAACAGTTTGGAGCTGGCCCCTTCCTCTTCCAACATGACTGTGCACCAGTGACCAAAGCAAGGTCCATAAAGACATGGATGACAGAGTCTGGTGTGGAGGAACTTGACTGGCCTGCACAGAGTCCTGACCTCAACCCCATAGAACACCTTTGGGATGAATTAGAGCGGAGACTGAGAGCCAGGCCTTCTCGTCCAACATCAGTGCCTGACCTCACAAATGCGCTTCTGGAAGAATGGTCAAAACTTCCCATAAACACACTCCTAAACCTTGTGGACAGCCTTCCCAGAAGAGTTGAAGCTGTTATAGCTGCAAAGGGTGGACCGACGTCATATTGAACCCTATGGATTAGGAATGGGATGTCACTTAAGTTCATATGTGAGTCAAGGCAGGTGAGCGAATACTTTTGGCAATATAGTGTATGTGACAGCATTCAGTTATAAAATGTATTCAGTTATAAACTCTGTATTTATTATTGATTTGAATTCTGACACGCAGTACGATGAAGAATCTGTTGGTGCTGCTGTTGCTCCCCCTCGCTCTGGCCTCAACCCTTAAACGTAAGTTTTTATAAACCTTTTTTTTTCTTAAAATGTTTCTAATTCATTTTCACTTGAATGTTGTTGTATCACATTAAAAGTGGAAAAAGATCTGCCACAGATTTATCTTGGTTTTTATTTTTTACATCATAAAACCTTGCTCCTATTTTTACAGGGATGTGTTACCTTTTAACATCCACTGACATTTGGGTTTTAGTGGAAAAAATAAATAAATAAAATAATAATAATATCATATATGATGAAAAATAAAACTTACAATTACCTGGTTGTTTTACTAAGCACACATTTTATAATGTGTCATATATTTCAAAAGTTAAATAATAATAAAGCAGTCATCAATAACATAATAATAATTTAATTAGTAAATTAAAATAGAGAGGAGCTTGACCAGGAAATCTCAGAAATCTTGTGAGGAGCACCTGGGTGTGGCCGGTTCATGGTGAAACAATGTTCTTTCCATTTCTGGATTATGGCCCCAACTGTGCTCTCTCGAACATTTAGAAGTTTTGAGATCCTTCTGTGAACAATACCATCAGTATCAGTAAGGTCTTGAGGGAGCTCTTTGCTTTTACCCATCATGACACATTTCTTGTGTGACACCTCTTGGTAAAGATACTCCTTATATTATATATTTATAGGCCATCAGTTGTGACTGAACCAGCTGATATTAATTTGCCCTGACCAGCGGGCAGGACTGGTGTGTTGCTGGTGTCTTGGCTTTCCCTGCCTTTTTACACCTCCCTTTCTTCATGTGTTCAATACTGTTTTCCCAGTTTCATTTCACATTATTGCACATAACTCAATTTATGGATCTCTATAGTATGATTTCTTAGCATGTATATATATGATGGTGTTCAATATTTTTTACCTGCTGTATACGTATATATATATGTTTTTTTTAAAAATCATTCATGTGAAATGTTTTCCCCTTCAACACTAGGTAAGGTGATGTTGTTCCCTCAGGAGTCAGACACTGCCTATGTGCAGCTCACTCCGGAGAAACCTCTGAATTTTCAGGCCTTCACTCTGCATGCGCATGTCCTCTGAACTCAACAGTAACCGTGAGACCATCCTGTTCGCTTACCGCACTAGCCAAGCTGACGAGCTCAACGTGTGGCAGGAAAAAGGAGGATACTCCCTTTACCTGAGAAGCAGTGATGACGGGGTTACGTTTAATCTACCGCCGCTGACCGCTGTCCCCACTCACCTGTGTGTCACCTGGGAGTCGAGCACCGGAGCCACCGCCTTTTGGGTGAACGGTCGGCGCAGCATGCTGAAAATCTACAGACGTGGGTTTAGTGTGAATGGAGATGGTGCGATAATTATCGGACAGGATCCTGACTCAAATCTGGGCAACTTCGAAAAAAAACAGAGCTTTGTGGGTGAGATTACAGACGTACACATGTGGGACAGTGTGCTGGGTCCAGGTCAGATCAACCAGATTTATGGGAATCAAGCCCTGGGTGATCGTGGGAATGTGCTGGACTGGAATTCTCTCAAGTACAAAATCTCAGGGAATGTGGTTGAGGTGCCTGAGGTAGAGTCCGAGGTATATACATATATATGAAATGACTTCTGACTTAGAAGTCTTGAATCAGCTTCTGATTTGATCTTGTTTGATATAATTGAGCATATGATTGAGTATCTAATTATTATTAATGACTAATCAGTGTCTGTAAGTAATATCCATCTGATCTGAAAGGAAAACTGATCTGATCTGAAACTCTGAAACTGAATAAATAAAAGGAGTGTTAAAGAAAAGTCTTCTGAGTGAAAATACTTAATGCTGAGAGTCTGAAGGTTGTGGCTTTGGTCTAAAAACATATATATATAAATATACACACCATCTTAGATCTTACACACATACATACACTGACCAGGCATAACATTATGACCACCTGCCTAATATTGTGTTGGTCCCCTTTTGCTGCCCAAACAGCCCTGACCCGTCCTGCACTGTGTATTCTGACCCCTTTCTATCAGAACCAGCATTAACTTCTTCAGCAGTTTGATCAACAGTAGCTCGTCTGTTGGATCAGATCACACGGGCCAGCCTTCTCTCCCCACATGCATCAGTGAGCCTTGAACGTCCATGACCCTGTCACCAGTTCACCACTGTTCCTTCTTTGGACCACTTTTGATAGATACTGACCACTGCAGACCGGGAACACCCCACAAGAGCTGCAGTTTTGGAGATGCTCTGATCCAGTGGTCTAGACATCACAATTTGGTCAAACTCACTCAAATCCCTACGCTTGTCCATTTTTCCTGCTTCTAACATCAACTTTGAGGACAAAATGTTCAGGTGCCATGACGAGGAGATACTCAGTCTTATTCATGGTATCTGGCACTGGTCATAATGTTATGCCTGATCGATGTATTATACTATCACTGAGCATGATTGAAGATGTGAGTGCATTTTATTTCTTTCTGTTTAAAGTAAATATCATAAGTTTACTTGACCTCATGTTTTTTTCCCCACACATCAAAGACACAATATCACCAGTATATCCTCAGCAGTAGTGATGTACTTGATCTACTGAAGGGTTTTTATCCTCGACAGTAACCCTGCTGAGATGAAGTTTAAACACTGAGCTTGGTGCCCTCTGGTGAGCAGAAAGGGCATGTGGTAACGTGATAAAACACCAAGCATGCACATGAATGCAATTTAATTGGGCTCAAACACACACACACACACACACACACAGGCATGCACACACATTACAGAGATAAGACAGCAAATTATCCAACATCAAGTAAAGGTGTTTAGTCCTGGTGAGTGATTTCTTTTCTTCGATAATTATTCTGTTTGTTGAATTTTGACCAGACTAGTGTCATACTCCTGGATCTTTGCTTTCTTGATAACTATATTAATAAATGGATTTAAAGCTCAAGCCTGTTTCAGGATCTCTCTCTTGTGTCAGAAAAGTCTTAATACCTTGGTGAAACTTAAACATCACCTAAAGAAAGTGCGAGTCATTCTCTGAAATGTAGCAGGGCACAGATGCACACACTTACTGAACGTGCCATCTTTCCTAATCTTTTAAATATATATTGAGTATTGACAAAGCAGATGTTTATAATTTCACCAGAAGCATCACAAAGATTTAAAAATTTAACATAGTTTGCACAGGATTCTAACCTACACTGTGCCAACAAATCCAGAATAAGAGGTTCAGCACACATTTAAAGGAAAATGAACTGTTACAACTCTGTGTAGTGTTTTATCAGGTGAGTGCTTACATACATAACATTAAAACTTGTAAACTCTATTTCTGTATTTCTGATGCTGACTCCTTTTTCTGAATAGTCACAGGAGGACGTTCACTCAGTGCGCATTCCTTTTGTCACCCTGGACACCTTGAGAGAAAAACTACATGAGGAAATCTAAAACATTTTCGAAAATGTAAAAGAAGAGCTCGACCAACAAGAAGAAGAGGATGAAGAGATAGAAAAACTGAAAAAGGAAGTAGATGAGAAAGATAAGAAGATTTATAGAAAGAGGCAAAAACTGGATAACAGAGATCAAGAGCTAGAAGAAATGAGACAAGAACTGGAGAAGAAAGAAGAAACAATAAATTGACTGAGAGAAGAAATAAAGGAGAAAGAGGAAGAAATAGACAAAATGAGACAAGAACTGGAGAAAAGGGTTGGGGACGTATGTGATATATTCAGCATCTAATTTAATGTGATGCTAATTCACATTCTCCCCACTGACAAATGTTTAAGACCTTATGAAACCAACTGGTGTGTAAAGTTCTGATGGGTTAAAATTAGGGGTGGGGTCAGTTAAAGGGAGGGCATTAGCTAGCACTTCATTCATTTTACAGGACAGGGAAACTACTGCTTAATCACAGTCTACTGAGTGTAACTGATGCTGCTCCAGCTAGGGTTTGAATGGGTAAGGTATGGCTAATGGCATAAAGGGCAGGGTACAGCTATGTGGAGCAGGGTGTGGTGCAGTGAGGTAGGGTGGGGTAGGTGTAGTGTGGCAGGGCTAAATTAGGAATAAAATAACTTAACTTTAAACTTAATAATTTTTTTCTGTTTCTCTACTTCTGTAAAGTTTCTTTGAGACAATGTCCATTGTTAAAAGTGCTATACAAGTAAAATTGGTAAAAAGGTTGGGATAGGTATGGTGAGCTAGGGTGGGGTAGGTTGGGATAGGTGTGGTGAGGTAGGGTGGGGTAGGTTGGGATAGGTGTGGTGAGGTAGGGTGGGGTAGGTTGGGATAGGTATGGTGAGGTAGGGCGGGGCAGATGTGGTGAGGTAGGGTGGGGTAGGTTGCAGTGAGGTAGGATGGGATGGGTGTGGCGAGGTATGGTGGGGTAGGTTGCAGTGAATAAGTGTGATGAGGTAGGGTGGGGTAGGTTGCAGTGAATAGGTGTTGTGAGGTAGGGTGGGGTAGGTTGGGATAGGGGTGGTGAGGTAGAGTGGGGTAGGTTGCAGTGAGGTTGGTCAGGATAGGTGTGGTGAGGTAGAGTGGGTCAGGTGTGGTGAGGTAGGTTGGGATGAGTGTGGTGAGGTAGGGTGGGGCAGATGTGATGACGTAGGGTGGGGCAGGTGTGGTGAGGTAGGGTAGGGTTGGTTACAGTGAGGTAGGTTGGGATGGGATGTAATGAGGTAGGGTGGGGTAGGTTGCAGTGAGGTAGGTTGGGATGGGATGTGATAAGGTAGGGTGGGGTAGGTTGCAGTGAGGCATGTTGGGATGGGTGTGGTGAGGTAGGGTGGGGTAGGTGATGTGAGGTAGGATGGGGCAGGGTGCAGGAGGGTGTGGTTAAGAACATGGTAAATGGTGAAATAATTGTAATAGGAATCTGGTATATTACTGCATAAACAGAGCTGAGTGTAATGATCACATTAATCCCTGGATTACTGAAACAGATCTTTAACACCCATCATTCAGTACATAAACACTCATCATTCAGTACATAAACAACACCCATCATTCAGCACATAAACACTCATCATTCAGTACATAAACACTCATCATTCAGTACATAAACAACACCCATCATTCAGCACATAAACACTCATCATTCAGTACATAAACACTCATCATTCAGTACATAAACAACACCCATCATTCAGCACATAAACACTCATCATTCAGTACATAAACACTCATCATTCAGCACATAAACACTCATCATTCAGCACATAAACACTCATCATTCAGTACATAAACACTCATCATTCAGCACATAAACACTCATCATTCAGTACATAAACACTCATCATTCAGCACATAAACACTCATCATTCAGTACATAAACACTCATCATTCAGTACATAAACACTCATCATTCAGTACATAAACACTCATCATTCAGCACATAAACACTCATCATTCAGCACATAAACACTCATCATTCAGCACATAAACAACACCCATCATTCAGTACATAAACACTCATCATTCAGCAAATAAACAACACCCATCATTCAGTACATAAACAACACCCATCATTCAGCACATAAACAACACTCATCATTCAGCACATAAACAACACCCATCATTCAGCACATAAACACCCATCATTCAGCACATAAACACCCATCATTCAGCACATAAACACTCATCATTCAGCACATAAACACTCATCATTCAGCACATAAACAACACCCATCATTCAGCACATAAACACTCATCATTCAGCACATAAACACCCATCATTCAGCACATAAACACCCATCATTCAGCACATAAACAACACCCATCATTCAGCACATAAACACTCATCATTCAGCACATAAACAACACCCATCATTCAGCACATAAACAACACCCATCATTCAGCACATAAACACTCATCATTCAGCACATAAACAACACCCATCATTCAGCACATAAACAACACCCATCATTCAGCACATAAACACTCATCATTCAGCACATAAACAACACCCATCATTCAGCACATAAACACCCATCATTCAGCACATAAACACTCATCATTCAGCACATAAACACCCATCATTCAGCACATAAACAACACCCATCATTCAGCACATAAACAACACCCATCATTCAGCACATAAACAACACCCATCATTCAGCACATAAACACCCATCATTCAGCACATAAACACTCATCATTCAGCACATAAACACTCATCATTCAGCACATAAACACCCATCATTCAGCACATAAACAACACCCATCATTCAGCACATAAACACTCATCATTCAGCACATAAACACTCATCATTCAGCACATAAACACTCATCATTCAGCACATAAACACTCATCATTCAGCACATAAACACTCATCATTCAGCACATAAACAACACTCATCATTCAGCACATAAACACTCATCATTCAGCACATAAACACTCATCATTCAGCACATAAACACTCATCATTCAGCACATAAACACTCATCATTCAGCACATAAACAACACCCATCATTCAGCACATAAACACCCATCATTCAGCACATAAACACTCATCATTCAGCACATAAACACTCATCATTCAGCACATAAACACTCATCATTCAGCACATAAACACCCATCATTCAGCACATAAACAACACCCATCATTCAGCACATAAACACTCATCATTCAGCACATAAACACTCATCATTCAGCACATAAACACTCATCATTCAGCACATAAACACCCATCATTCAGCACATAAACAACACCCATCATTCAGCACATAAACAACACCCATCATTCAGCACATAAACACCCATCATTCAGCACATAAACACTCATCATTCAGCACATAAACACTCATCATTCAGCACATAAACAACACCCATCATTCAGCACATAAACACTCATCATTCAGCACATAAACAACACCCATCATTCAGCACATAAACAACACCCATCATTCAGCACATAAACAACACTCATCATTCAGCACATAAACAACACCCATCATTCAGCACATAAACAACACCCATCATTCAGCACATAAACAACACTCATCATTCAGCACATAAACACTCATCATTCAGCACATAAACACCCATCATTCAGCACATAAACACTCATCATTCAGCACATAAACAACACCCATCATTCAGCACATAAACAACACCCATCATTCAGCACATAAACACTCATCATTCAGCACATAAACACTCATCATTCAGCACATAAACACTCATCATTCAGCACATAAACAACACCCATCATTCAGCACATAAACACTCATCATTCAGCACATAAACAACACCCATCATTCAGCACATAAACACCCATCATTCAGCACATAAACAACACCCATCATTCAGCACATAAACAACACCCATCATTCAGTACATAAACACTCATCATTCAGCACATAAACACTCATCATTCAGCACATAAACACCCATCATTCAGCACATAAACAACACCCATCATTCAGCACATAAACACCCATCATTCAGCACATACACTATATTGCCAAAAGTATTTGCTCACCTGCCTTGACTCGCATATGAACTTAAGTGACATCCCATTCCTAATCCATAGGGTTCAGTATGACGTCGGTCCACCCTTTGCAGCTATAACAGCTTCAACTCTTCTGGGAAGGCTGTCCACAAGGTTTAGGAGTGTGTTTATGGGAATTTTTGACCATTCTTCCAGAAGCGCATTTGTGAGGTCACACACTGATGTTGGACGAGAAGGCCTGGCTCTCAGTCTCCGCTCTAATTCATCCCAAAGGTGTTCTATGGGGTTGAGGTCAGGACTCTGTGCAGGCCAGTCAAGTTCATCCACACCAGACTCTGTCATCCATGTCTTTATGGACCTTGCTTTGTGCGCTGGTGCACAGTCATGTTGGAAGAGGAAGGGGCCAGCTCCAAACTGTTCCCACAAAGTTGGGAGCATGGAATTGTCCAAAATGTCTTGGCATGCTGAAGCATTCAGAGTTCCTTTCACTGGAACTAAGGGGCCAAGCCCAGCTCCTGAAAAACAACCCCACACCATAATCCCCCCTCCACCAAACTTTACACTTGGCACAATGCAGTCAGACAAGTACCGTTCTCCTGGCAACCGCCAAACCCAGACTCGTCCATCAGATTGCCAGATGGAGAAGCGCGATTCGTCACTCCAGAGAACGCGTCTCCACTGCTCTAAAGTCCAGTGGCGGCGTGCTTTACACCACTGCATCCGACGCTTTGCATTGCACTTGGTGATGTATGGCTTGGATGCAGCTGCTCGGCCGTGGAAACCCATTCCATGAAGCTCTCTGCGCTCTGTTCTTGAGCTCATCTGAAGGCCACATGAAGTTTGGAGGTCTGTAGCGATTGACTCTGAAGAAAGTTGGTGACCTCTTCGCACTATGCGCCTCAGCATCCGCTGACCCCGCCCCGTCAGTTTACGTGGCCTACCACTTTGTGGCTGAGTTGCTGTCGTTCCCAAACACTTCCACGTTCTTATAATACAGCTGACAGTTGACTGTGGAATATTTAGGAGCGAGGAAATTTCACGACTGGATTTGTTGCACAGGTGGCATCCTATCACAGTTCCACGCTGGAATTCACTGAGCTCCTGAGAGCGACCCATTCTTTCACAAATGTTTGTAAAAACAGTCTGCATGCCTAGGTGCTTGATTTTATACACCTGTGGCCATGGAAGTGATTGGAACACCTGATTCTGATTATTTGGATGGGTGAGCGAATACTTTTGGCAATATAGTGTAAACACCCATCATTCAGCACATAAACAACACCCATCATTCAGCACATAAACACCCATCATTCAGCACATAAACACTCATCATTCAGCACATAAACACTCATCATTCAGCACATAAACAACACCCATCATTCAGCACATAAACACTCATCATTCAGCACATAAACACTCATCATTCAGCACATAAACACTCATCATTCAGCACATAAACACTCATCATTCAGCACATAAACACTCATCATTCAGCACATAAACAACACTCATCATTCAGCACATAAACACTCATCATTCAGCACATAAACACTCATCATTCAGCACATAAACACTCATCATTCAGCACATAAACACTCATCATTCAGCACATAAACAACACCCATCATTCAGCACATAAACACCCATCATTCAGCACATAAACACTCATCATTCAGCACATAAACACTCATCATTCAGCACATAAACACTCATCATTCAGCACATAAACACCCATCATTCAGCACATAAACAACACCCATCATTCAGCACATAAACACTCATCATTCAGCACATAAACACTCATCATTCAGCACATAAACACTCATCATTCAGCACATAAACACCCATCATTCAGCACATAAACAACACCCATCATTCAGCACATAAACAACACCCATCATTCAGCACATAAACACCCATCATTCAGCACATAAACACTCATCATTCAGCACATAAACACTCATCATTCAGCACATAAACAACACCCATCATTCAGCACATAAACACTCATCATTCAGCACATAAACAACACCCATCATTCAGCACATAAACAACACTCATCATTCAGCACATAAACAACACCCATCATTCAGCACATAAACAACACCCATCATTCAGCACATAAACAACACCCATCATTCAGCACATAAACAACACTCATCATTCAGCACATAAACACTCATCATTCAGCACATAAACACTCATCATTCAGCACATAAACACCCATCATTCAGCACATAAACAACACTCATCATTCAGCACATAAACAACACCCATCATTCAGCACATAAACACTCATCATTCAGCACATAAACACTCATCATTCAGCACATAAACACTCATCATTCAGCACATAAACAACACCCATCATTCAGCACATAAACAACACTCATCATTCAGCACATAAACAACACCCATCATTTAGTACACCACATAAATGTGGACTTTTGAATATTTCTACCGTTCTGGAGCAGACCAGTCGCATGGGTCAGTCTCTATTTAGTTGATTAATTTAGTGATGAACAAAGTGATGTTGATATATTTCAGCGTTCCCCAATTCCATCACAGTGTCCTAACACACCTCATTGACCTAGCAGATGTCTGGTGAGCTGCCTGGTGTGTTTTTTTATCAGGATTTCCACATCTGGATTTGAAATAGGTATTAAATTACACCAGCCTGACCTGAGAGCAGGGAAAAGATGGACAGATTCCTTAAAGACTTGTAGCAGAAAGTATGAACTCAAGCAAATAACTGCTTGTAAAAAAATCTGCGTAATTTTATTTAGAAATGTAAATTCTAGTGCGCCACCATATTGGAAGTTTCATGATGGTGGTAATATTCACGTTTCTTTGTCTAATCATTGAGCAGGACGTTATCCAGCTTAGCATCACAGTGACTGACCTTTGGACCTTTAACATTATCCACAATCCTCAGGTACTGAGTTCTGATTGTAAATGTACCTGCTGAATAGCTCCAACTTGAGCACCATGGCCTTACAGTGGGTCACACTGTTACTCCCCATTGTGGTGATGGATGGACCCCCATAAAATACACCAACCTTTCAGACAAGCCTCTGACATTAAGGAGAAAGTAAGTTGGCAAATGTAAATATACCACCATGCATAGCTGTGGAAGATTTTAAACCAATCAATTTCATTTCTTTCTTCTGAATAAAAATAAAAACATACTCATTTCTACCAAACATGTGGAAACTCTCTTGTGGGGTTTTCCTGGTCTGCAGTGGTCAGTATCTATCAAAAGTGGTCCAAGGAAGGAACAGTGGTGAACCGGTGACAGGGTCATGGGCGGTGAAGGCTCCTAATGACCCAGTGCTCTGTCTCACCACGGCTGACGTGAAGAGAACTCTATACAGAGTTAACCCACGGAAGTCTGCTGGACCAGACAACATTCCTGGCAGAGTTCTCAGGGAGTGTGCAGAGCAGCTGGCAGATGTCTTCACTGACATCTTCAACATCTCGCTGAGCACTTCCATCATCCCAATGTGCCTCAAGACAACGACCATCGTCCCTGTGCCAAAGTCGTCTACGGTTTCCTGCCTCAATGACTATCGTCTCGTCGCACTCACACCAATCGTGATGAAATGCTTCGAGAGGCTCGTCATGAGGCACATCAAGTCACAGCTACCACCCTCGCTGGACCCCTTGCAGTTTGCGTATCGTCCTAACCGCACCATCACCACAACCCTCCATCTGGCCCTCACACACCTGGACTGTAAGGACTCCTATGTTCAAATGCTGTTCATAGGTTTCAGTTCAGCATTCAACACAATCATCCCTCAGCAGTTAATTGAGAAGCTGAGTCTCCTGGGCCTGAACCCCTCTCTCTGCAACTGGATCCTGGATTTCCTAACTGGGAGACCTCAGTCAGTCCGGATCAGAACAGTATCTCCAGCACCACCACACTGAGCACTGGAGCACCTCATGGCTGTGTGCTCAGTCCATTGCTGTTCACTCTGCTGACTCACGACTGTGCAGCAATGCACAGCTCCAACCACATCATCAAGTTCTCCGATGACACGACCGTGGTGGGTCTCATCAGCAAGAACGACGAGTCAGCATACAGAGAGTAGGTGCAACATCTAACAGCCTGGTGTAAAGTGAATAACCTGTCTCTGAACGTCGACAAGAGATAGTTGTTGACTTCAGGGGAGCACAGAGTGACTATTCTCCGCTGTTCATCGACGGATCCTCTGTGGAGATCATCAAGAGCACCAAATTCCTTGGTGTTCATCTGGCAGAGAACTTCACCTGGTCACTCAACACCAGCTCCATCACCAAGAAAGCCCAGCAGCACCTCTACTTCCTGAGGAGGCTGAGGAAAGCCCATCTCCCTCCCCCCATCCTGACCACCTTCTACAGAGGGACCATGGAGAGCGTCCTGAGCAGCTGCATCACTGCCTGGTTTGGGAACTGGACCGTCTCAGATCACAAGACCCTTCAGGGGATAGTGAGAACAGACACACACCCCTCACACACACTCTTACACACCCCACACACCCCACACACACACTCTAACACACCACACACACCCCTCACACACACTCTTACACACACTCTTACACACCCCACACACCCCTCACACACACTAACACACCCCTCACACACACTCTTACACACCCCACACACTCTTACACACCCCACACACTCTTACACACCCCACAAACCCCTCACAAACACTATTACACACCCCACACACCCCTCACACACACTCTTACACACACTCTTACACACACTCTTACACACCCCACACACCCCTCACACACACTCTAACACACCCCTCACACACACTCTTACACACCCCACACACTCTTACACACACTCTTACACACCCCACACACCCCACACACACACTTACACACCCCACACACCCCTCACACACACTCTTACACACCCGTCACACACACACCCCACACACCCCTCACACACACACTTACACACCCCACACACCCCTCACACACACTCTTACACACCCCACACACTCTTACACACACTCTTACACACCCCACACACCCCTCACACACACTCTTACACACCCCACACACCCCTCACACACACACTTACACACCCCACACACCCCTCACACACACTCTTACACACCCAACACACCCCTCACACACACTGTTACACACCCCACACACTCTTACACACACTCTTACACACCACACACACCCCTCACACACACTCTTACACACCCCACACACCCCTCACACACACTCTTACACACTCCACACACCCCTCACACACACTCTTACACACCACACACACCCCTCGCACACACTCTTACACACCCGTCACACACACACACCCCACACACCCCTCACACACACTCTTACACACCCCACACACACTCTTACACACCCCACACACCCCTCACACACACTCTTCACCCTCCTGCCATCTGGAAAGAGGTACCGCAGCATTCGGCCCTCACAACCAGACTGTGTAACAGTTTCTTTCCTCAAGCCATCAGGCTCCTAAACACCCAGGACTGAACTGTTCAACACTCTCACACACACACACACACACACACACTCAGGACTGAACTGTATACAACTCTCTGTCTCTCTCACACACATATACACACACACACACTCTCTCTCTCGCCTGTGTGGACACACACACACACATAATTTATATTGTTCATTACTTATTGCACTACCTCTACCTGTCATCTGCTGCTATAATTATATTTATGTTTATTTTTATTTGCACTACCTCAACCGCTGCTGTTGTATTTTTGCACAATATATATATATATATTTACATCATTTCATTTTATCTTATTTTATTTCACTTACATTCCATTACACGTTCTTTTCTTTCTTTTTCAGCGCTAAGTGTCCTGTGTTTTTTGTGTTTTTTGTGTTGTCTTTCTTGTATTTATTATTTTATTTTTTTCTCTTTGCACTGTCTTGTCTATGTTCTGTTTGCACCTAGCTGCACACTGTGCACTTTACGTGGCTAAGACACACTTCTGTCCTAGCTCTGTGGTGGTGTTTTGTGTTCAACTCTTTGTTGTTGTATGTTTCTGTAGCACCAGGTCCTGGAGAAACGTGGTTTCATTTCACTCTGTACTGCGTCAGATATATGTGGTTGAAATGACAATAAAGCTTCTTGAATCTTGAACTGATGCACGTGGGGAGAGAAGGCTGGACCGTGTGATCCAATCGAACAGACGAGCTACTGTTGCTCAAATTGCTGAAGAAGTTAATGCTGGTTCTGATAGAAAGGGGTCAGAATACACAGTGCAGGACGGGTCAGGGACCAACACAATATTAGGCGGATACATACATATACACTATATTGCCAAAAGTATTCTCTCACCCATCCAAATAATCAGAATCAGGTGTTCCAATCACTTCCATGGCCACAGGTGTATAAAATCAAGCACCTAGGCATGCAGACTGTTACAAACATTTGTGAAAGAATGGGTTGCTTTAAGGAGCTCAATGAATTCCAGCGTGGAACTGTGATAGGATGCCACCTGTGCAACAAATCCAGTCGTGAAATTTCCTCGCTCCTAAATATTCCACAGTCAACTGTCAGCTGTATTATAAGAACGTGGAAGTGTTTGGGAACGACAGCAACTCAGCCACGAAGTGGTAGGCCACGTAAACTGACGGAGCGGGGTCAGCGGATGCTGAGGCGCATAGTGCGAAGAGGTCGCCAACTTTCTGCAGAGTCAATCGCTACAGACCTCCAAACTTCATGTGGCCTTCAGATGAGCTCAAGAACAGTGCGCAGAGAGCTTCATGGAATGGGTTTCCATGGCCGAGCAGCTGCATCCAAGCCATACATCACCAAGTGTAATGCAAAGCGTCGGATGCAGTGGTGTAAAATACGCCGCCACTGGACTCTAGAGCAGTGGAGACGCGTTCTCTGGAGGGACGAATCGCGCTTCTCCATCTGGCAATCTGATGGACGAGTCTGGGTTTGGCGGTTGCCAGGAGAACGGTACTTGTCTGACTGCATTGTGCCAAGTGTAAAGTTTGGTGGAGGGGGGATTATGGTGTGGGGTTGTTTTTCAGGAGCTGGGCTTGGCCCCTTAGTTCCAGTGAAAGGAACTCTGAATGCTTCAGCATACCAAGACATTTTGGACAATTCCATGCTCCCAACTTTGTGGGAACAGTTTGGAGCTGGCCCCTTCCTCTTCCAACATGACTGTGCACCAGTGACCAAAGCAAGGTCCATAAAGACATGGATGACAGAGTCTGGTGTGGATGAACTTGACTGGCCTGCACAGAGTCCTGACCTCAACCCGATAGAACACCTTTGGGATGAATTAGAGCGGAGACTGAGAGCCAGACCTTCTCGTCCAACATCAGTGTGTGACCTCACAAATGCGCTTCTGGAAGAATGGTCAAAAATTCCCATAAACACACTCCTAAACCTTGTGGACAGCCTTCCCAGAAGAGTTGAAGCTGTTATAGCTGCAAAGGGTGGACCGACGTCATATTGAACCCTATGGATTAGGAATGGGATGTCACTTAAGTTCATATGCGAGTCAAGGCAGGTGAGAGAATACTTTTGGCAATATAGTGTATATATATATATATATATATCCATGGCATGAGTTCTGGGTTTGATTGTTCAGTTTATTATAGACAAGGTTGCTGTCTTCATCATGTTCCTATTTTATCTATTACCTGTGTTTGTGGATACTGCTGGAAACTGTGAATTTCCCTTTGGGATGAATAAAGTATCTATCTATCTATTGTGGGAGATAATTTTGTAAATGAGGGTATATGTATGAGGTGTGTGTTTGATGTAGTGTGAAATAATCAGGAGACAGCAGGAGTGAGTTCTCAGGTAAGGTTTATTCGTTAGGTCGTTTGAGCTTAAGAACAATATAAGGTTTAACACGGCATGTTGCTCTGTCACGGGCCTTGCACACAGGCTGCAAGGGCTTTGAAGAACAAATAGTTGTATCGATGATGTCAGTCTGGCAGGCTTTCTCTGCGGTACCAGGCTTTCCAAACTTGGACCAATCAATGGCAGAGACGTACCCTAGATTATTATGGTCAATCTTCGCTCCACTGGTACCTTGAGCGGCAGTGATCTCATTATGAAGTAAACGCAGCGCATGCTGGATGGCAATGGTGGTACCAGGCGAAATATCTAGAGTACATACGTAGAAGACAGCGGATAAATCAGAAAAGCCGTGAAGCGTAGAGTGTAATGTAGAAAAATAAAAGAAAGGGTGTTGGCCCCTGAAGGACTGAGAACTTACCCATGCTGTCTCCTGAAGAAGAATGAGGTGTTGGCGAGAGTGAGGCCAAAGACAATCCCACTGGTGGGGGCGGAAACGCCCAATTTTTAATATAATGATTTAGGGAAGTTTAATTATAATGGTATTTGAAAAGTTGTAAATTCAAAGATAATGGTGTAAAAAAGAATCTAAAAGGTCCAAAAAAGAAAGATGGGTGGGATTGTCTAGGCAAAGAACCAGTGACGTGTTGCATTGGGAAGATAAGGGAAATGTATATAAAGGCTGTAGTTGGAGTTCCCCGGGGAGAGGTTGTTGGGACGTTCATGTGTGAGCATCTCAATTCTTGTGTCAGCGCTGATTACAAAATAAAATCTCTTATCTGCATTCATCTAGTCTGCTTGATTGGCTTATTTAGTTTGGAGGCCTTACTAACTGTGAGTCTCACTTAGACTGAGCTGTCGGGTCGGTGTGGAGCTGGAGTCAGATTTTAGTAGTGAGTACAGTAGAATTTTATTCCACACTATCTATCTATCTATCTATCTATCTATCTATCTATCTATCTATCTATCTATCTATCTATCTATCTATCTATCTATCTATCTATCTATCTATCTATCTATCTTACTTCAAGGCCAAATATGAGGAAAATAAGAAAGGAAGAAAGAAACAAGCAATAAGAACTGTGAACTCCATGCTTTGGTGTGTATGTGTGTGTGTGTGTGTATGTGTGTGTGTGTGTGTGTGTGTGTGCATGTGGACTTGAGTGATATACTGTACTTAAAAAGTAAATACAAACTTGCTGTTTATCTGTGTATGCATTAAGAAACATACCCATGTACATGAATATAACGTATATTTTATAAGTGTAATTTGTGTGTTGAAATTTTTCTTTTTTGGCTTTTTTGTAATCATACTTTTAAATATTCTATATTCTATATTCTATATATATATATATATAAACAAAAAAAAAACAAGAGGAGTCACGTGGGTACTTCAAGCTAGAAACAGTAGGCTCCTACCCATTTGTTAATAATTATATAATTAATGAGGAAGTAGTTGACATTCCGTCTGAAAAATATTTTGAAAACGTCCATGATCCAGATTTTAGATCTTAGATTTTAGACCAGATCTTAATCACGTTTTCGACGGCATTATGATGGCGACAACATCCAAATATTTCAAGGAAGCAAACTGCATACAGACAGCCCAGTTTGTGTTTTGAGGGAGTATTTTATGTTACTTAATTGTGTTTGTTTTGTTTCTTATAAATTTTTCATAAAAAAGGTTTGGTCATGACAAGGTTTACTATTAAGAGTTTGTTATTATACAGGTCAGATTACTATGTTTATACAGGTCTATATACACAACAATGGCTTTTGTATCAATGGCTTCTTCTTGATATTACATAGTGCATTATGGTGGGGAATTATATAACATGCATGTCCTGGAATATAAAAGGCTGTGGGAATGCTATAAAAAGAGGCAAAGTTATGACGTACTTGAAACATAATAAAGTAGATCTTGCATTTATTCAGGAAACACACTTTAAAGGGGAAGAGGCACTAAAATTGAAGTATGGGTGGGTTGGACACGTATTTCACAGCTCCTTTTCCAGTAAGCGGAATGGCGTCGCTATACTAGTTAACAAGAATCTAAACTTTGTGCTGACTAGAGAGGTCAGAGACGACGAGGGGAGAATGGTGTGTTTACAGACCACGATAAATGGTACCGTAATGGTGCTGTGCAACATCTACGATCCAAATACAGGGGATCCTAATTTTTTCTATGATTTAAATAAGACTTTAGAGCAGTACTTCCCAAACTGTGGGCTGTAGCGGTATTGCAGGGGGGCCGTAGCTAGGCTAAATCAAAATATTAAAATAATTAAAATATTTTAGAATAGAATATAAAAAGCTTCTGTTACACACTTTGATTCAATATAATTGTAAATAGTATGCAGACAGTATGTAGTGTTAAAGATTTAAATATATTTGTAAAGAATGTTTACATCATCTTATTTTCACCAGCATATAAAAATATTACATTTTATGGTAGTTCTCATAATTCACATGAAATTCTTACAAACTGGTTAATAAGTGTTGATAATTTTGTGCAAAGAGACAATCTGCTTTATTAAATATATCTAATATACAAATATATGTATAAATATATCTTTATACTATTAATCAGTATACTGTATTTTTTAAACAAAGAGGTTGGGGGGGGGCGTGGAGCTTTTGATATGTATTTGGGGGGCCTTACCCCTCTGAAGTTTGGGAAGA
This sequence comes from Hemibagrus wyckioides, assembly GCF_019097595.1. Taxonomy (NCBI): domain Eukaryota; kingdom Metazoa; phylum Chordata; class Actinopteri; order Siluriformes; family Bagridae; genus Hemibagrus; species Hemibagrus wyckioides. The sequence continues at coordinate 33,558,894 of NC_080710.1, read as the reverse complement.
TCTGCTTTAGGGGAAACAGATGGCCAAATAATACTAGCTGGAGATTTTAACCAAGTGTGGCTTTTATAGATAAAAGTAAATCTAGTGGCCAAACATATCCTAAAGACAGAGCAGCAATTCATATGATGAGTGAAGATAATGGAATAGTGGATATTTGGCGTCTGGTGAATCCATGTGAGAGGGAAGACACCTTCTACTCACACTGTCATAAATCCCACTCTAGAATTGATATGTTTCTGATCTCTAACACCTTGGCAAAACATGTTATACACTGCAAAATAAATGCTATCTCTTTGTCAGTTCACGCTGCCGTGAAGTTCTGATTGATATTATATATATGATATTATTAGGCATTGATATTAACTGTGACGAAGAGAGAATCAAATCAATTATATCAAGATATTTGTAAACTCAAATTTAAACTGCAGGAAATTTATTATAAAAAGGTGGAATACGCCCTATTTAGAACTACATTCTATGAGGTATGGGAGAAGACTGGTAAACTGCGTGTGAGACAATTAAAGGAAAAGCATACATGTAATTTAATAACAGCTATTAATAACGCCAACAAAGGAGATAAATAACATAGTACAGAAGTTTTACAAAGACTTATACCCTGCTGATATTAGTCCCAAACAGGAAGAACTGCTTAGTTTTTTTCTCCAAGGTTAAAATGCCTAAATTATCTCTAGAGGAGATGAATATGTTAGAAGGTCCAAAAACAGAACATGAAGTCAGAAAAGCTGTATCTATGATGCGGAATGGAAAGTCAGCGGGGTTGGATGGGCTCCAGGTTGAATATTATAAACAGTACATAGATTTACTTGCACCCAAATTAACAGAAGTATATAATGTTGATGATCTGTCATCAACAGATAACATGAGAAGGTTACTCCATCTAATTTGGCTAAACTAAGAGATAAAACTGATCCAATTGTCGCCCTCTCACTTGACGCAGAGAAGGCGTTTGATCGGGTTCATTGGGAATTTCTATTCACAATGTAGTCAGGTTTTGGGTTTGGGCCTTGTTTCATCAAGTGCGTTCAAACATTATATAAGACACCTAAGGCATGCGTGATCACCAACCGTAAAATTTCTCAGTCTTTTGACCTCACCAGGGGGCCATGACAGGGGTGCCCACTGTCACCGTTATTGTTCAGTGTCACACTGGAACCATTGGCCATTGCTATTAGGGCTAACACAAACATTCCAGGTGCACAGGGAGGTGACAAAGAGCATAAATTGTTTTTATACTGTATGCTGACGACATTCTGGCCTTGGTAAAAGATCCAGATAAGTCCTTACCTCACTTAATGGAGACAGTTCAATCCTATTCTAAAGTGTCTGGATATAAAATTAACTGGACAAAGTCGGAAGCTATGCCTACATCCGGAATATGTAACACAAATATGGTAACTAAATTTGGTTTTAGATTTAGCTCAAGAGGGATAAAATATTTGGGTATCATGATAAGCAGGGAATTAGAAGAGACCCCTATGCTAAATCTGGGACCACTTCTACAAAACATAAGAAATAACTTGGAGAAATGGGGGAAAATCCAGTCAACTTTATGGGGGAAGGTGAATATAATTAAGATGGTGGTTTCACCTCAGCTTAACTACGTGCTTTTGATGCTACCGTTTACAATACCACAGTTGATCTTTAGTGAATACGATATAATGGTTAAACATTTCCCATGGAATGGAAAAAGGCCCAGGATAAAGTTTACACATTATGTGTATCTCATGATAAGGGAGGGTTGGGATTATCAGATCCTCGGCTCTATCAGATATCCAAGTCAAGTCAAAAGTCAAAGTCAATTAAGCTTTATTGTCACTTCAACCATAACTAAACTATTCTACAAGGTGCATTCTTTAGAAACTAAACATACAACATAAGTGCACAAGACAGTGCAGACAGACAAGACATATAACACTGACTCTTGTGCAAAAACAGTGTTAACAGTTTTCTTTGAAATGGCCAAATTGGCCAAGCACTGGAATAATAATACTCAATTAGACTGGGTTACTATTGAGAAAACCTTGTCATGGCCATATAGCCCTCTTGAGTATTTGTCTTAGTGTTTTAATACAACGACAAATCCTATCATGAAGCACTCAAGAGAGGTATGGGTGAAGATTCACAAGATGCATAAATTATCATAATGTGAACAACCATACTCTTCCCTATGGTATAATTCCGCTATCTGTATATGGAAATCACCCATATATTGGAAGAAATAGCATATGAATGGTTTGTGTACTGTGTCAGGTTTGTTTGAACAGTGTGTGGATGGAAACCATATCTTGGACTTCCTAAAACTGCCTCGTCCCCAACAAAAAGCCTCCGTATTTTACGGGACAACCAACCATGTGATCAGTAATGACTGCATTAACTTAAAGAAAACATGGGAAAAGGATACTGGGATTGTAATAGGGGATGAGGAGTGGAAAAGAATTTTGTCAAACACAGGTAAATTTGTAAGAGAAGCTAGAGGACAATTTACACAGCATAAAATCACACACAGGTTTATCTGACACCTCATGGACTCAACAGAATGGGTTTCACACGATAATGTTTGTTGGAAATGTCAAAAGGACAGAGATACTTTTATTCATTGTATCTGGGATTGTCCACTTATTCAGCCTTTATGGCACCAAACTTTAGGCATTTTGAGCAGATGGCTTGGAACAACAATACCATTATCACCAAGGTTGTGTTTATTGGGAGACAGGGAGCAGATGCCCAATATTACAAGGGGAAAGTTTGCAGTGATCAAGGTGGGGGTCTCTGTGATGGCTAGAGTCATTCAGAAACACTGGAAAACTCCCAAAACCCCAGAGTTTAAAGAATGGCTCAACATAATGACTAAGACAGCTTGGTATGAACGTCTGCTTAAGAAACTACATAATAAGAACAGCGCAGGGGTCCCTGTGGACATTCCGGTTTGGGAAGACTTTTGAACTTTTATGACGCTGTCTCTCCATGTGACACAGTAATTCTGACTTTTCACTTTTTCTGTCCTTAGTTAGTATTTGTCTATCTCCGTTAATTTCAGCCACTGTGTATATTCTGGCCTAACATACAGTATTTGTATGGAGTTGTAATCTGTGTT